>NC_142649.1:17724393-18027424 GCF_055504915.1 Nelumbo nucifera
TAATGATGAATTTCAAAAACTCACCATTATTATTTAAATAATTCCGTCATTAATTTAAGAAATAAAATACTTAAAATAAAATAACAAAACAATTGTGCGCATTGAATTTTGCACGGGCTCCATCTCCCCTCTCAAAATTCCTTCTAATTTAAACACGAAATCGGATTTGATGCGACCATGCTCACACCGTTCGCATGTGTCCCTTGCAGCCTTTCCTTGAAAATATCTCCCCATAAAAAAATACAATACAAGTATAGAGATATTCCCAAACGGTCCTTATGAACACTGAATCTGTTCTCTTCAAACACAGGCTGCTCTCTCCCTCAAAAAACCAAGAATACTCGTTCGGCTCTTTCAAACGGGTTCAGATGTAGTAGGCACATTAGGTAAGCACAATGTGTTAGCACGTAATAGCTGTGACACATCTCAGTTAATGTGCCTTTCATTCAAACGTTTTGCTCCATTACACAGAAATTATCCATTATTTTATTATCTTTGTCAAAATAATTAAAAATAAAAAACAATGAAAAAAGAAAACGTAAACGAGTCTCAACTCCCAACATGTTTAGGTTTTTCTTTTTCATTATTTTTATTTTTAATTATTTTGACAAAGATAATAAAATAATGAATAATTTGTATCTAACGGAGCAAAAACGTTTGAATGAAAGACACATTAACTGGGAGATGTGTCACACAACTATTATGTGCTCACTCATTATGCTTACCTAACATGCCTACTATATCCGTAGTCCGGACCCCTTTTAAACACGTTGTTCCCCGCCTCTTTCTTCTCTTTCACTCTTCCTGCACTAAACCTGAAACCAGAAGTTTGTTCTCTCTCATCTTTCTTCAACCGATCGCTGCTGAAATCATAGGAAAACCTAGCGTCCCTCTACCTTCTCTACTTCATTGAGTTCACTCCGAATCTAGGAGAAGCTTTTGAGAAGAACAAGAGACTGCGGGAAGAGTCCTAGGCTTGGTCCCTAGGGCTTTTTTTTTTTTCTTAATCCAATATCAATAATAAGTGGGCCGGTTTTAAATCTCTTACTGATTGCAGATCAAATGGGTGGTTGTCTCTCCAATGCTAACTTTTTCTTTGCTCTCATAGATGGTGTCTCAGTTTCTATTAACAGACAAGATTATTCGGCGGCAGCCATTTCATTGCCTATCATGGTCAGGGGTGGGGCAAGGAGTGGAATTGGGAACCAAGGGATGGATTGAGTAATGATGAAAGAAGGGTTGATAGCTTCATCGTTAGAACCATTTTTCTTTTCTTTTCTTTTTACTAGTCTTAGAATGTAATCAAGGGCTTCCCTTATTGGTTTTTTCATAGATTTTGACCATAACCCCTTTTCTCTATTTGCAGTATTGCTTTCCATCCTGACTGTCATAACTCATAAAAAAGGCTCACTCCTGTCTTCCACTGGTTATTAGTTACTAACTCTTGGAAATGGAGAAAACGATCAGTTTGCATTTGTTTTTGTGTGCATTTCTGACTTTTTTTTTCTGTTATCATTTTTTCATTTGTTTTGGCATTTTTGTCTTATGAGAATAGTCTGTCTATAGATGTTCTACCTATTGTTACTATTGGTGTTTTATTTGCACAAAGGAGAAACTCACATTATTGAGTTCCAGATGATTTGAGAACCAAAAATGAGTAAAAACTCATTAGGCTCATTAAATTTTAATGTGGGGCTTTGGGCTTTGGGCTGATTAACCATTTCAAGTTTGGCCCGGACCGGGCCCAACCCGAGTGCCTAAAATTTTAGTGCGGGCTGAGCTTGGGTTGAATAATTCGGGCTTGACCTTGGGCTTGGGCTTTAGGTCCAATTCTTAGGGTTGGGCCTGGGTTGAGCTAAAACCCAGCCCAGCCCGCCCCGCCAGAATTGTACTCCTAAACTATATCATCCAAATAGGCTTTGACGTTTCTTCTCATATGGTGCTTGAAAACTTTGTCCACAAGCCATTGATAGGTAACTTTGACATTCTTTAGGCCGAAGGGCATACTAAAGTGACCACTACTATTGTATGATTCCAATTCTCTCTTCGTACTCACAGCGCAAGGGAAAACTGCTATTGGAAATCTACCCTTTATATCCATGAATGTCTGAATGTGTGCTTTCCCCTAAGCCTTAGCACAGGGTGACAATATTTCCTTGATGTAATTAATTGGAGAGTCCAACTTGAACCATAACATTCATTAAGAACTTTCCTCATGTCATTTGAGAAAGTGGCATTTATTACATTCGCAAATTGGGGAACATATTTTGTAGCACTTAGGGGACGCAATCATGACCAATGCTACTCTTTCCTAGACCACAAAATGTTCAATGTTTAATGAGTTCGAATCTATTTTCTTCTAATCATGTACTTTCATTTACTCTCTGACAAGTGTCCATTTATACGTATATAAACACTCATATACATGAAAATACACATGTAATTAATAAGTGATAGATGAGGGGTGATTTAACCGTTCAGTCATAAAGAGCCACATGGCTAGTCTGAACCGTTTAACGATACTTTTGCTGTTAGACAGTGTATGCCCTTAAATCCAATCAAATTGATGTGCTAATACATTTATTATGAATAAATACATAATTATTTCAAGTTATGATTGATATGTCTTTGTATAATTACTTCTTAAACTGGACATAATGATGAGGCCATGGCACAGATGATGAATTGACAGCCCGTCATTGTCGTCTGAACTCTGAAATAACTGATAACTATATATATGATGATGAATAAGAGGAGAACAAAAGCTAAGCTAAGTAATTGAGGATCAATGTCCAATTGTTTGGTGGTTTTCATTTATATAGAGTTTGCATGCATGTGCACTTCCCCACGTAGAGCAATACGTACAAACTAATTTCCTTGCCGTGCAGGGGGCGTTTGACTTAACATAATAGTAATTAATACTTGCAAAAATTGATGGGGGTATGATTTTCTTGCACTTAAAGGACGCAATCATGTTAAGGCTTCTTGGATTTTGCATTCAATTATCGCCTGCTGCTGCATAATTTTGATTTCTTTCTACCTTGTCTCCTACGCCCAACGTGGGCTGGGCTGGTCCACAAGTCGAGTGTTGGGCCAGGCTAAGTCATGTGAAGAATATTTTTTTATAAAATTGAAAAAAATAATAAAGTTTAAAGTAAATTAACAAAATAAAATAGTCAAAAAATTAAAAAAACGTTAATATATATATTTTAAAATGAAATTTTGATGTATAAAATTGTTTATATATACAATAATAAAATGAAGTAATATAGTAAAATTGAAAATAAAATTATATATATATTTAGATACATATGTGCAAATTTATAAACTTTAAGTATTAAAATGATTATTCTGTTATTAATATTTTATTTGTACATGAGATCGAAATAATTAATCTTCTCATATAAATGTGGATCTATTAGATTATTTATTCTATTGTTTTATCAAATACTGATTTTGAATATTATTATTTTTAATTTTTTGTTAGAGTTGTTAAACATAAATATATATTATTTATTTGAATTGAATTTAAACAAAAAAATTCATAAAGTTATTTTATTTTACTTATTATCACAAGAAGCTAAATGGCTTAGTGGTTTAAGAAGTTAGACACTAAGTACTATTGCCTTAATTGATTTGGGTTTGAATCATCCCCATTCTAGATCGTTTTTTAGTAAAAAACCATGTGTTCATGGTGTATGTCTCAGTCCACAACAGTCAATACAATGTGATATGAACCAACACACACCCATATCGATTCAATATGCACAATTGGGGGTACTCGCGGTTTGGTTAAGCAAATTGGTGGTACCGGTAACCAATACTGAACTGAAGACAATCGGTTAATCTAAGAAACCTTTCACTCTGCACCGACACATTTATATATAATATAGATCATATGAAAGAGTGGCATCTATTACATGTGCAAATTGGAGGACATATTTTTTAGCACTTATGCTGTGTTTGGTTTGAAGGAAACATAGCCTTAGGGGACGCAACCATGATGAAAGTTATTGGCTGGACCATAAACTGTTCAATGTTTAACCAGTCAAACACATATACATGAAATTACACATTTAGAAAGGCTATCGTTCCTTTATTAACTTGAAAGTACTTTCCTATATATCATTGCAACCGCCCAAAGCATTAATTGTTACTGATTGCATTCTATTTGTGCAAAGTCTAAGGCAGTGTTTTAAAACTCATCCAGAGGTTGAACCACTGCTGGGTCACAGGTCATAGGTTCAACCATCCAAATCGGATGGATTAGAGTGTGACACATCATCCTCTATATAAGTGCATAATTGTTATATAATAAAAATATATAATTACATTTTATATGTAATATATATATGTTTTAGTTTAGGTGTGATTTATATATTTTATTTAAATTTTAATTGCAATGTTTAACCTGAATTGGTCGCTGAGTCAAACAGGTTGACTGTTTTTTTTTTGGAGAATAACGGTTCAGCCCAGTGTAAGAATTTTAGGCCCAAAGTACAGTTGGGGTAGGTGCCAGCTTGGAATTGATGCCAATTCACAGGCAGGCATTGGTGTATAGTGTGGGGGTTTCAAATTTTTAGGTTTTATAAACACTAAATCCCATAATGGGTCAGAATGATTGTTGAAATGGTTAGAATGTTCAAGTCAACAATGGGTTGTTGAAAAAATCGGCGTTAAGCACAAAGACAAAAAGGTGCCCCCCACTAATGGTACCAGATTTCCTATATGGTTTTAACCGTTCAGTCCACCCCTAGGATGGAGCTAAGATTTCTAAGAGTGGACAGAATCCTAACCGTGGATTGATGCCAAATCCATGGGCAGGAGGGCTACTAGTCGAATAGCAGGTGGCTGATTTCTAAGAGTGAGTATAGTCTGCTTATCCCAAATTAAAAAAATGGTTGCTTTATGACAAGCCACTTAAGTAACGATTACGAGTCTATGATTAGATGTGTAAGATAGGTTGTGTTGCCCGTGCGCTAATACAACCTGATATATATAGATAGATAGATAGACAAATAAATTATTTTTAAGCTGTAACTAAATTATTTTTAAACTGTAATTACCAGAAAACTACATTTAATTAGTTTTAGCCAAGAAATGACCAATATATTTGTATTTTTAATTAAATACAGTAATATAATAATTACAGTATTATTAATTAATAGTATTTTTCATAATTACAGTATTTTTAATAATTAACAGTATTAATTAATTAACTGTATTCTCAATAAATAAAGTATTGTTAATTAACACTATTTATAAAAAATAGTATTAATTAACAGTAATTATTTCAAAAATGTAACTAAATAATTATTTTTCAACTGTTTTTAACAGAAATTATATTTTTTCAATAAATACAGTAATTTAATAATTACAGTATTTACTGAAATGCAGTATTAAATGTAATTTAGTGATATAATTTAGCATAAATAGCATTAGTGATGTAATTAATACTGTCTTTTCTAAATACTGTTAATCTTTCAAAATATTTAAAATGTAATTTTATGCTATTATGCTATAAATAATGTAAAATACATTTGTGATGTCTATTATGCTATAAATAGCATAAATAGCGTAAAAATACAAGCTATAAATGATTTTTAAATTGTAATTAACAGTAATTATAAGTTAAGCTATAAATAGCATAAAATTACATTTAACTACCAGAAAATTACATTTAACATTAATTAACAGTAATTCATTAAAAGTAATTCATTAACAGTAATATAATTCATAGTAATTAAGCTGTAACTAAATTATTTTTAAACTGCAATTACCAGAAAATTACATTTAATTAGTTTTAGGCAAGAAATTACCAATATATTTCTGAAAATATGATAATTTCCAGGAATTAATGTAGTTTAAATAAATACAGTAATTCAATAAGTACAGTATTTATTGAAAAATAGTATTATTAATTAATAGTATTTTTTTCATAATTACAGTATTTTTAACAATTAACATTATTAATTACAGCTGTTATTTATTAACATTTTGTGTTTAAAATGCTTGGTTTGTTTATTTGAAAATGGTGTAGATATTTTTGTTTTTGTTGTTGCCATCTATTTGAAAATGTTTGCTTTATTTATGTGATTGATTAGATACTTTGTGTTTTTTGATGTTGCCATCTATTTGAAAATGTTTGGAATATTTATGTTATTTATGTGATTGATGTGTAATTAAATTTTATTTTGCTATTTTCAATTTGTTGTTGCAATTTTATATCCATAAAAACAAAATAATAATAATAATAATAATAATAATAATAATTAACAGTATTAGAGAAATATAGTATTTCATTTAATTAATAAATAATAATTAATGTAAAATGTAGTTTAATTACTGTTAATTAATGTTAAATTAATTAACAGTTAATTAATGTTAACATTAATTAATGTTAAATTAATTACTGTTAACTAAATACAGTATTTCATTTAATTAATAAATACAGTATATATTTAATTAATTGCAGTATTTTTGTATTTAGTTAATTACAGTATAATATTAATATGTGACTGCAATACAGTATTAATTAATTAACACTATTAATTACAGTATTTAATTAGAAGTATTTATAATTGCATTATTTTTCATAATTTTTAATAATTAACAGTATTTTAAAAAGTACAGTATTAATTAATTAATATTATTAATTACAGTATTTAGTAGGAAGTATTTATAAATGCAATATTTCACTTTTTTTACCAAATCCCGTGCATCGCATGGGTCTCTGCTAGTTGTATATTAAAATTCATATGAATATTTTTTCAATTTATTATCTATCTTATTAATTTAATTTAAATTTTTATTATTTTTTAGTTTATCTTAAAAAAATTATGTTATCCTATGCTCACTGGGCCTGGGCCTTGGGCCGTTATTGGCTTCCCACTTGGGGAATTCATGCTAAGCAGGCACAGTAGTGGCTAAAAGTTTCCTTTTACATTGAACGGTTTCAATCAATCCAGTAGTACAGGGTGACTAAAATACAGTATTAATTAGCTTTCTTCATACGAGAGTGTGGCAAGAATTGCATGCGCAAACGTAAGTAGTCGAGCCTTCAGTCGTTCCTACTAGTGTAGATCATTTACAGTTTCAAGAGTTGATGCTGTACATCCGAAGCATGGACCTGCGCATGTAGTCCTGGAAGCAGCACTTCACCGCTCTCAGGCCAATGCAGCCTAGATGTCATTGTAGACGCCGCCACCATTCAAGAACCAGAACATCAGCATGGCCTCGGCATTGGGGTCCAAGCAAAACAAGCGTAGGAGGCAGCCAAGGTATAAGCCCATCAAGAGCCGACTCGGTCCTGAGGTGGAGGGTCGTTGGACAAGCCCGCCTAAAGACCAAGAAGTCAGCCTGTCAAACACCTCGACTGCTCCTCAATTTATTCAGGCTTTGCCCCTTTCGGCCAAGATCCTTGCTGAGCCCTGGCCTAATAATTTTTTGGCCCCAAACCTAAAGACTTAGGACTAAATGACTGACCTGGTTGACCACATCAACAGATTGTAGGCTTTGATGTAGCTGCATGAAGAAAATGAGGCAAGACAGTGCCTCGCCTTCCCAACCATATTCCGCCAGGCTACCCAAATGTGGTACTCAGGCTTGGCCCGGACTCCACTAAGACCTAGGACCAGATTGTCAACCTATTTACGACGCGCAAAACCAACCGATGTCACTTGAAGACAACCGACTACCTAATTACGGTATACCAATGCTATGTATATCCAGAACCATAACCCCGCTATATAGATGACTGCAGCAATCCACGGCATCTGAGACCCCCACATGAGAAGGTTGCTTGTGAAGAACCTCCCAGAGGATAAGGGGAAGTTCCTTAAGCACGCCCAAAAATATATGAACGTCGAGGAAATGCTTCACGCACACGAAAAGCTTGTCAGAACCGGCAAGAGGAAGGAACATGATAATGGCCAAGGCAAAAGAAGTAGCAAGCACAGTTGTAGAGGCAACAGGTCGCCTAGGTGCTCCAAGTCACTGAAATGCCGATTCAAGTCATCCCTTGCCACTCTAGGTCATTGACAAGATGCTTTAGGACTCCCCCTATAATGTACAAAAACTATGCACCATTAAATGCAAGGAGGGGGAAGATCTTAATGAATATTAAATCGTTCAACTGCTTGAAGTGGTCAAATCACTTGAAGGTAAATGCAGAGAATAGGAATCCTGACCAGTACTGCCACTATCACAAAAAGAGGGGGGCACTTGAGGAAATTCATTAAGGAGGACCAAGCTGCTGAGGAACCCACAAAGAGACCAGCCCCAACAGAATGAATGGGTACTCATCGGGATGATCAACAAGATCACTAGTGGGTCAATAGTAGAGGCTAAGGACACGACTTGAGCAATGACAAAGAGAAGCCCTCCAAGAGAATAAGGACAGAGGAGGTGATTTATTTCATCGATGAAGACATGAAAGGGGCTCACTACCCCATGATGATGCGACCATAGTGAGGTTGATCATCCATAATTATGAGGTGAAGCACATCCTGGTGGACAGTGGCATCTCGATGGACATCTTGTTCATGGAGGCATTCGAGAAGATGCATCTACAAAGGAAGGATTTCTTCCCTACTGACATGTATCTGGCTGGTTTCAACAGGGACATCGTCTAACCTCTAGGAAGGATTATGTTGTATGTTATAGCGAGGACGATGCTGAACAAGATTTCATTTGACCATAATCTTTTGGCCGTGGACACACCTTCATCATACAATGCTATTCTATGTCACCCTATGCTGGACACACTTCGAACCATGGTAACCACATACTACATGGACACAAAATTCTCCACTAAGAATGGAATTAGAGTAGTGTATGGGGACTATCTAGAGTCCCGGAAACATTACATGGTGGCCTTGAAAGTAAAGGGAAAGTGGTCGTTGGTGGTCGACTTGGAATTGCTCCTAGAGCTCAGCATGGATAGAGCTCACCCATTGGAAGATGTCATCCTAGTGTCGGTCTTAGATACCAAGCCCAAGAAGACGATCCAGATTGGTTCATGGCTCAATGAACCTCTATGCTCTAAATTGGTATGTTTTTTACATTCAAATATTGATGTATTTTCCTGGTCACCTGTCGACATGCCTAGCACAAAACCCTCTGTTATTACCCATAGACTTAACGTAGATCCCTTGGTTAGACCTTTAAAGTAGAGGAAAATGAACTTCACCCTAGAGAGGTGGAGGACAATTGACAAGGAGGTTGGGAAGCTCCTCAGTACCGACTTTATCAGAGAAGTATAGTACCCGAGATGTATAGTGAATATGGTGCTCATGAAAAAGGCAAATGAGAAGTGGTGAAGGTGCGTCGACTATACAGACCTGAAACAAACGTGCCCAAAGTATATGTTCCTACTCTTAAGGATGGACAGATTGGTAGATTCCACCTCAGGGTTCGAGCTGCTGAGATTAATGGGCATCTATTCCGGTTACAAACAGATCTAGATGGATCAAGTGGACCAAGAGAAAACAACTTTTGTAACTGAAATTGGGTTGTATTGTTTCAAGGTCATGCCTTTTGACCTAAAGAATGTTGGGGCGACCTACTTGCGTCTTGTAAACAAATTCTTTTTCAAATTTAATTGGAAATAAAGTAGAAGTTTATGTAGATGATGTTTGTTGTTCTAAAGAATGTTTGCTATTCTAAGAAAATATAACCTAAAGCTCAACCCAAACAAGTGTGTCTTCGGTGTCACATCGGGCAAGTTCCACGATTACATAGTCACCCGACGTGGCATTGAAGCCAACCCTAAGAAAATTAAAGCAATTTTAGATATGTAACCAAGTGAATGTAAAGGCAATTCTACATAGTTTATCCTTCAGGAAGGAGGTTGCTGTGAGGAATGAAGAGGCATGTATTGACTCCTAGCTCGTGGTGAACCAAGTGAACGAACATTACGAAGCTCGGAAGCCTTCAATGTTTAATTACTTAGTGAAGGTGTTTGATCTAATCAAACAGATTGATACTTTATTCTTCCACCAAATTCTGAGATCCAAGAAGGCATAGAATGATGCGCTTTCATAGCTACCAGCTCTACCAGCAACACCAAGCGGACAACATATGTAGAAGACTTGTTGCGCCCCAACATAGAGAGGGCGGCAGAAGAGGAGATGGCTCCTGTGCAAGTCATAGAACTGAGAAAGATGGATTCACTTTTCGAGTATCTACACCATGGAGAGTTGCCCTCAGATTCAAACACATATTGGAATGTCAGACGTAAGTCAAATCATCACATCATAATTGGCGATTAGTTGTGCAGGAAGTCATTCACCCTTGATTGTGATGTCTCCGTCCTAGTGGGGCCGAGTATGTTGTCTAAAAGATCCATGAACAAGGCTACTACTGGCCAATAATAAAAGTAGAGGTGTAAATTGGGTCATGCTACACGCCGCCCGACACGACGGCACATGGTCCGTGCTAGGCCCGACACTAACCGTAACCGAGTTGTACAAATTCAGTAAACAAAGAATTTTCTTCAAGCATAAACGACCAAACACCTACACACAGCCCGAACAAACTCCAATGACCAAACTCTACGTTGACCAACGATCGCAACATGATGGCAACCTCATGAAAGACCCGACCGACCACAGACAGTTGAGAGCAAAACAAGCCCCCGATGGGCATCGTGGGAATGATGTCTCTGCCACATAATGGCAAGAGGATGGCTGTCGAACTCTGTGCACCCTCCCGACTCGTAGTTGAAGCAGAGCTAATTGAGGTCCACGGATAGCCCAGTTAAAGAGTGTGAAGCTCTCCAAGACTAGCCAGCATAAGGCCGACGCCACTAAGCCAAAGACCTCGGCCGACAAGAATCAAAGACGAAGACCTCAGCCAACAAAGGCCGAAGACCTTGGAAAACATGAGGCTGAGGCCATTGAGCCAAAGACCCTAGCCACAATGGCATGTTCAAAACCCTGACTAGCCTAAGAGCAAGTACAGAAGCACAACCTATGGTTCCTATCGACCAACCTAATTCTGAAGCGGATCATATTAGAAAAGGAAAGGAAAAACAAAACAGAAAGTGCTTGACCAAAAGACCAAACTACCATTAATGAAAAAGTGGATACAATGATTATAAGCTCCACATACCAAGCTGTGTACAACAGAACAAAGGGTAGAGACAACACATGAACTATCTACTGGGGGGTGCCCTAGGCACTCTCCTAGGCATTGGCAACGACAACATCTCTACTATCAGATTCTTTGATATCGAATGGGCTGAACCCATGAACGACACCAGCCACCTCTGGGTACTAACACATCACCCTCCGCTGACAGAGAGCGAATCCGTCCTCCCAAGAGTTGGTAGCATAGTTATCCAACTCGTTATAATGAGCCTTTGAAGCTCTATACTCAGAGACACCCTACTCTTTTGCCCAAGCTATCTTCATGTTGGCCTACTTGATCCTCTTCCTCAACACATCCCGTGCCTCCTTGAGATCATGCATGCGTCCCTTCAACTTGCGGACAGTGTTGTCCCTCTCCTCGACTCCGCGCTTCAGCTCGGCCAAGTCCGCCTTCAGCTGGGCGTTCTCAATCTCTCATGACTAATAAAATCATCACAGACCATGGAGGTGGTTGACAAGGACAACAACCGGACAAACCAACTACAGGGCTCTGAATAGTTAGTACAAAAGAAGAGAAACAAGGAAGAACAAGTAAAGCCAAACTTACCACCATGATTTAATGAAGAGTGGTGCTCTCCATGAGCTACTGGTGTGGCTACTGGCTTCCTTCCTAATACTGGGGATCCTCACACCCGGGCAAGCTGCTCGGCCACCCCCTCTATCTCAAGGGTGCCTTTTGGCCGAATCAACCATTGTGGCACGTAAACACCGGCCGAGCCCTTAGTCGCGGGATGTTCTGGAGCGTCCCCCTGCAATGAGGACCACCCGAGCTGAGTCGTGGCCTCATTGGAGTCAACTACCACAACTTCCTCTATCGACCATGGCCTCTTCCCCAATTGAGGCATACATTCTGTCGAATGGCGCTGAAGCTCCATGGAAGAAGGAGCCCTAACGAGCACCTTGGTGATCGACCTGGCTGATAGGTAGTAATACCCCTACTTGTGCTTCTTCAAGTGGAGAGTATCTAAACATCGGTAGGGTAATCTCAATATCCTTGAGAGTGCATTTGCAGAGCAACCCGACCATGTATCGAAATGAGTTCGGCATCAACTGAACAAGTAGGACCCGATGCCACCTCAGGACGACCACTACCCTAGGATCTAAAGGGGACCTAAGGCCGAAAATCAAACTATGGATGCACACACAAATCTCCCCGGGACAGGCCGAAGTGGCCATCTCCCTAATCCCAGGACACCTCAGTTTGTTCTCTTTGGGAATGCAGTACACTTCTCGGATCTGAGCCAGGTCGGTCGGAGAAAGAGTACACGAAGCAAATAAATAGCAAATAAAAAAATGGCTAGGGCTAATAGTGTGATAGTCCAAATCCAATCCGGGCAAATGCTGCATCTCTACGAAAGTGCAATCTGCAAATCGATCTCCATCTGAAATCTCTATCTTCTCTGTAAGCTCCAACGATTTGTCCGATGTAAAAAAATAAAAAAACCTTAATTTCTATTGCTTACATAAAAAAAAACTAATACATTCTTTCTAGAAAACAAAAATAATTAATTACAAACCAAATAATCAAATTAATTAATTTAGTGTGCACCGATCTTACCACCAACAAGAGTTCGATCTCCGACATACTTTCTTGAAAGGTTTCTTGATCCTAAGTCATGATAGGTTTCTTGAAAGACAAAAGAAAAGAAGAAAGAACAAGAAAGAGTGGTATTCTCGTCTAATTCACCCTCTTCTTCTTTTATCACTTTATGGAGCACTTCTCCTAATCAAATTTGGAGATTATCCAAACCTAATTTGGATCTAGAATCTATTAAGAGATAAGCCTTATCCTCTTAAGAGGGTGGGTGCTCTATACCCATTTCCTAACCCAGATTTGACCTAGAGCACAAGACAACTTAATTTGTCATGTGACAACTTACTTAATCTTATTAATTATAGGCTTTAGGCCCATTCCCTTCAAAGGATCACGACCCAAGATGTTGCATGGCCAGCTTAGGCCTAATTTGCATGGCGTGCGACCCCACAATGATCTCACATAAGTCCACATATTTCAGCCCAGCCTCTATGAAAAGGCTTGGCCGAATTTATTGCTATATGTAGTAAACCGCTGAGCATATCATTTTGGATTCAATATGGGCCCAACATTTATACTCAAATGATCCTTGAATTCAACCATCTTATGAAGATCCAAGGATAATGGACTTAAGTAAGATAAAGACCCTCAAGTAATCAAACATATAATGGTCTCTTACACTTAACCTCTCAGCCCATAATGGTCACAAAACTACTCGACAAGAAAGGACCTCTCCCTTGGCTGTAAGGTACAATGTCACACTCTCTGTTCGGATGGATTTCGAGAATTAAAACCTTTTGCAAACATTTTTCATAAAACATTAATATAATTCCAAGAATTAAAACCTTCTGTGAGGTACACTGTCGGTAGTTTAGGTTTCCATTAGAGAGAGTGTAAACCTATCTGATGTAGGGTGATCTGGCCCGACCTCGTAACACGGGGACATGTGGACATGACCTGGCATAGGTGACGACTCAGCACGACAGCCTGGCAACAACTCGGTGTAACAAGCTCACCGAGGCCCAGCCAAACAACTCGGCGGATGTGGTAACTCACCGGGAAGCGAGACCTAGCTCATCCCAAATCCTCCCTAAGGGTGGAGACCTGAGCTCCCCTTGAGACCTGAGCTCCTCCTAATGAGCCCCGAGCTCTTCCTCCCTAAGAGGGGAACACCCCGACTTTTGGCAAAGTGCCCCGAGGTAGGAACACTTCAAGACAGCACCGTCAACTCTCCTGTCCATACTTGCCTGAGGTTCGCCTCTTGTGTAAGCACCTCGGCATACCTCGGCACCTCGGTGCTGGGTAGTTTGGCCCAAGGTAGTTCGATGCAAAGTTGTTCGGCAACCTTTAGGGAAGATCCGCCTAACAGTCGTACCTGTCGGATCTGGAGGCAGCGCCCACATCTCTCACCAGGCAGCGTCGTGCCTGCCATCTCTGAAAAGCATGGCACGCCTGACGAATCCGTACCCAGCAACGGCTGCCTACACCCGCCACCTCAGCCCTGGCAGTAACGGCTGTGGGAGAGGCGGTTACGCCAGATTTGACAGAGCTCCAGTATAAGAGAACCCCAGCCCTCGTGAAGCAAAGGTATTGAAGCTAGCGCAATCAACACTCTTAGTTTTCTCTCTGCATTTTCCTTGAGTCTTCTCAGAATTCTAACTTAAGCATCAGAGTGTTCCCACTAGGAGAGCTACCCGAGAATTCTTCACGTTCCTCTTCGTCTCAGGTGTCGTCAGTCGCAGCTAGGAGCCAGGTTCCAGCCAGCTAGGAGTGCCCAGATCGCGCAGCATCATTCGGCACTGTCTGTGGGAAGCGCTTCAAAAGGCCTTCCTCTAACTTCTGTGTAACTTTCTCCGAAGAACTCATCAGCACCATTAGCACTCATGGCTTCCTCCAGCAACATTGGACACCGAAACGCCTATGAGGAACAACCCCAGTTTCCCACTATTTGTATCGGATAGTTCACCATCCCCCTCTCTGCGGACGGAGTTCCTAGTCTAAATGTTCCTTAGATAGTGGCACCCATGACTGTTCCACTTCCCCCTACGGTCAGAACAACCTTCGCTGAACCCACCATCCCCCCTCCGGTGGCCATCCAAGGTTAGCTTGAGGATTTGATGCAGTGCATGTGAGCCATGCAGGCTCAGATGCAACAGTTCCAGTAGCTTCAGCTTTATCAGCAACAAGTGTTGTGCTAGGTTTCCCAATACCAGTATTAGCAACAATTTCCTTCACTCCACCCTCGGCATCCATCCACACAGCAAACCAGGCCCCGCCACTAGAACGAACTTCCTTCCCGCCGGGGAGAGACCTCGGTATCATCTCACGGGAGAAAGGAGAGACCACCTACCCCTGCCTCGCAGCCTACAGTCAGGTCGGGGGCTTCCCAGCCAGTTAGGCACGCATCGCCTCAGCGTTCGCAGTTCGAGCTCCCACTTTCCGAAAACCGGTTCGAGGTGCTGGCTGCCGACCTGGGACAAGGTCCCTCAGTTCGCAGCTACCAACAGCAGTCTGAACCTTTCCTTGGGCCCATCGAGCTTGGTAATACCGAGGCCAGTAGCACCAATGCCGAGTCGGCTAAGAGGCAGCGGAGACGTCGCCGAGCTCGCCGAGCTGCCACCCACGGTCTGCTCGAACTCAAAGACAAGGAAGACGTAAGCTCGGGCGAGGTAAAAGCTACTCCGCTTCTTTCAGTTCCTTCCCCTCAGTCACCAGAGCTCCTTGCTGTCCTCATGCCAAGGGACTTCTAGCTCCCCCCACTGGACAAGTATGATGGATCCTTTGATCCGAATGATCACGTGGACGCCTTTCAGTCCCAGATGCACCTGACAAGAGCCAGTGAATCCTGCATGTGCGTGGCATTCTCCACCACCTTCAAAGGGGTAGCCCGCACCTAGTACCGAAACATCGCACCTGGTTCGATAAGAAGTTGGGCACAGTTCGTGCAAGTCTTTACCTCTCACTTTGTCACCAGCAAGAGGTGCCCAAGAACTCAAGAGAGCCTCCTTGGCATAGTTCAGAAGGAAGGGGAGTCCATCTGAAGCTACATCAAGTGGTTCAATGACGCTTGTTTACAAATACCCGACCTGGACCCCGCAGTTTGGCTCACTGTGGCCAAGTGAGGCATCACCCACAAAGAGTTCAAGTGGCACGTGGTTGTCAATCAGCCCAAGACCATGACCGAGTTCCTCAAGCTCACAGATCGGTTCATAGGGATGGAGGAAGAGGTCAACGAGAAGGGCGAGCAGGCCCTTGAGAAAAGTAAGAGGGAAATAGAGCCCCCAGCTCAGGGCGACAGCAAGAAGAAGAAGGACCAAGCTCGGGGGGCAAAGCCAAATCAGCCTTTCTGAGCTCCAGCAGCAAAAAGGGACTACACGCCCCTCAATGCAAAGCGGGCCGAGATCCTCATGGCAATCAAGGATGCCTCGTATGCGAAGTGGCCACCTCGGATGAAGGCCGACCCTAATGTTAGAAATAAAAATTTGTATTGCAGTTTTCATAAAGATCACGATCACAGTACCGAGAATTGTAAAAGCCTCCACGACGAGATAGAGGAACTCATCCATCGCGGATATCTGAGAAATTTTGTACAAAACAATAATAGTAATAAAGCAGGTCAGCAGGGGGAGCAGAATAGAGATGCTCCCGAGACCAGTAGGCAGGAAGAATAGCCATAGAGGCAGCCCCCCGAAGAGAGACCAGTCCGGGGGACCATCGATGTAATTGTCGAAGGATCAATTGTTGCGGGTTGCACTTCGGCTGCAGCTCAGTCATCAGCTTGCAAGGCCACCAAGGAAGAACAGAATCCCCCGAAGCGGCCAAGGGTGGAGGAATTGATCTTCTTCACGGAAGATGACGCGCAAGGGGTCCACTATCCCCATGATGACGCACTCGTCATAAAGATAAAGATCAACGACTTTGATGTCAAGCGTGTCCTCGTTGACTCGGGCAGCTCAGCGGATATTCTCTTCAAAGCAGTCTTCGACCAACTTCAGCTCCAAGAAAGTGACTTGAAGCCCGCAAGCACTCCACTGGTGGGATTCAGCGGAGAGGAGGTCAGACCTTTGGGAAGAGTTACTATACCTGTGGAGGTTGGCACCTGGCCTAGCGAGGTGAGGCTCAACCATGATTTCCCAGTGGTCGCAACTCGCTCCCCGTACAATGCAATAGTAGGTCGGACCATCACCCACGCCTTACGAGCAGTAGTCTCTACCCACTATCTAGCAATGAAGTTCCCTATAGACTTCGGAGTCGGAGTGACGCGAGGAGATCAGCTTGAGTCCCGCAAGTGCTATGTAGCTGCCCTCAAAGGAAAAGCCAAGGTAGTAGACGACCTCGAGCTGGAGCGACCCGCAGAGCAGTACGCAGAGTGTGCCGCATCCACCGAAGAGACCGTCTCCATCCCGGCTTTGACAGAGGACCCAGCTCGGGCACTTTAGATCGGCGCTTCTATTGAAGAGCCTCTGCGATCTCAACTAGTAAGTTTCTTACTCGAGAATTTGGATATTTTTGCATGGTCCACGGCAGAAATGCCCAGAATAGACCCTAGCATTATAACTCATAAGCTTAATACTGATCCTGTAGTTGTGCCCGTTAGACAGAAGAAACGCAACCTAGCCCCAGAGCGATGGAGGGCAGTCGACCAGGAGGTCGAGAAACTCCTTGCAGCTAATTTTATTAGGGAAGTCCATTACCCGAGCTGGGTGGCCAACCTCGTTCTGGTGAAAAAGGCTAACGGTAAATGGCGCATGTGCATCGACTACACCGACCTGAACCGAACTTACTCAAAGGACTGCTTCCCGCTTCCCAGGATCGACTGTCTGGTGGACGCGACCTTGGGACATGAGTTGCTGAACTTTCTGGATGCCTATTCGGGCTACAACCAGATCAGGATGGACCCAACTGATGAAGAGAAGACTGCCTTCATAACCGAGCTTGGCCTGTACTTTTACAAGGTCATGCCCTTTGGGTTGAAAAATGCTGGGGCAACTTTCCAAAGACTTGTAAATAAACTGTTTGAGCCATTTGTTGGTAGGAAAATAGAGTGTTATGTAGACGACATGGTCGTCAAAACCCAATTTTCACATGATTTAATACAAGATTTGCATTCGGTTTTTGAAGTTTTACGTAACTTTAATATGAAATTGAACCTGAATAAGTGTGTCTTCGGTGTCACCTCGGGTAAATTCCGAGGGTACGTCATCAATCAGCGCGGCATTGAAGCTAACCCGAACAAAATTAAGGCTATCCTAGAAATGAGACCGCCCTGAAAATTGAAAGAGGTTCAGAAGTTGAACGGCCGTTTAGCCGCTCTGAGTCATTTCATGTCCAAGTCGGCAGACCGTTGCTTTCCTTTCTTTAAGGCAATAAAAAGCAAAGGCTTCGAATGGACTGAAGAATATCAGCTCACGTTTGACGAGCTCAAAAAGTACCTCGCCACCGTTCTTGTCTTAACCCGACCCAAAGAGGGTGATGTTTTAGAGTTGTACCTCTCGGCAAGTGACGAGGTGGTCAGCTCGGTACTAATAAGAGAAGTAGATCGGGTCCAACGGCCCGTCTACTATGTTAGTAAAGTATTGTAGGGAGCAGAGACAAGGTACCTAGAGATAGAAAAGCTAGCCTATGCACTAGTCATTGCAGCTCTGAAGCTCCGTTCGTACTTCCAAGCTCACACCATCGTCGTCCTTACCAACAAACCTCTAAGGCAAGCCTTGCTCAAGCCCGAGGTCTCCGGAAGGTTAACAAAGTGGGTCATTGAGCTTAATGAGTACGAGCTCCAGTACAAACCGTGAACTGCTATCAAGGCCCAAGCCTTGGCAGATTTTGTCGCAGAATGCACCTTCACCTCCGAAGTCCCCAAGTCAGTCGAACACAAGGCCCCTAGCTCGGGCGAGCCCAAGGTTCCTAGGCCGGTTGAGCTCGGGCACCATGAAGCAGCAACCAGCGCGGCATCTCTCCTAGTCAGACCAAGCGCGAACTGGGATGAGGAGCCCTGGATCCTTCACGTAGATGGCTCATCAAACCAGTAGGGCAGCGGAGCTAGGATCATTCTATACGGGCCGAGTAGTGTAAAACTGGAGTACGCACTGTGCTTCGACTACGCGGCATCCAACAATGAAGCAGAGTACGAGGCGTTACTAGTCGGGCTGAATCTAGAAAACGAGGTGAAAGCCAAGCACATTGTCGTTTGTGTTAGACAGTTTTGTATGCCCTTAACTTCAATCAGAATGATGTACTTTATGAGTTTATTGTAAATGAATAAAGATACATATTTGATTCATGTTCCTTTGGAATGTTTCTGTGTAATACCCTTAAACTGGACACTTAATGAGACTCGTGTTAGTTTAGAATGTTCACAGCCAGTGGGTCGGTCTGGGGAGACCTATCCTGACAAGGCTGACACTGTGGTGCCACCAAGTCAGTTGGGGTGGCCTGTCTCAGCTACCAGGGTGAGACCCTAGGCACATATAGTGTAGGATTAATTGAATCTTTGAACTGGACCAGATTTCTAGTATTGCCCTGGACCTTGGAGATTGATGGGCAAAACTGGAAAGTTACACCCGACCCCTAGACTCGATTATGATACTGCACTAGGTGTCGGATTGGGCTATATTTGATGTACCAATCAGTGAGATCCTTAGCGGGGGTCAAAACCTGGGTATGTTGGGACAGTCCGAGAATTCATCTGAGTGGGTGATCATAGTGACAGGATCAGCCCCTTTGTCGGACAAAGGTAATGATCGGGGATGCACTCTCACTGATGGAAACCAAGACTGCCGGCAGCCGATTTCAACCGTTGAGATTTGTTTTGCAAAATATATTTTATATAAGATATAAAAGTATATATATATGGTTTCTAAATTGTTTGCAAGAAGGTTTTAATTCCCGGGATCCATGTGAGTGGAGAGTGCAACACTATTCCTTGCAGCCGAGGAAGAGGTCCTCTCTTGTCGGGCAGTGTATGATCATTATGGGCTGAGAGGTTAAGTGTAAGACCATTGAGGTTAATACCTGATGGGCTAATCTTGCATCTGCCCACAGTCCCTGGGTGTTACAAGGTGGCTTGGCCCAGGGACCTCTTAGGGTAAGTGTTGGGCCCGTAGAGCCCATTTGATGGGTTTCAGGGGGTGCACTGTCTTTAATAGTGTATTCGGCCAGGCCTTGTAACAAAGGCTGGGCCGAACCCATGTGGCTGATGTGTAGATCAATTTTTGGGTCCCACGCCATACAAGGAAGCCCAACTGGGCAGCAGTTAAGAGGGTTAAGTGAGCACATAAGCTTAATGGGCCTAAAGCCCATTTCGAACTGAGCTGTTTATTTAGTTAATAAAGGGGCAAAATCTGAAGTGGATCAGCTAATAGGATTGGGCTTAGACCCTATCCACTTAGAGAGTCCAAGATCTAAATAAGATTTAGATCTGGAAACCTTCTAATCAGATTAGGAGATGGCTGATCTGATCTCCAGATAAGATAAGGATTATCCCTTATCACTTAAAGGGACTTCTAACCCAAATATGATTTGGATTAGCAACTCCTAATCTGATTAGGAGCTGATCCCTTTAAGATTATAAAAGAAGAAGGGGGCGGCAGCCTAAAGAAGATATACACACACAAATCATCAGGTTTTCTTTAGTGCTGAAATCAAGAAGAGAGAATTCTGCTCCCTGCAAATACTCTCTTGCCGCCTCCCTATTCTTGCTGCCCTATTTGCCAGTTCGATCTCCACTTGTGGGAGAAGTCAAGATTGGATCTTGACATCAGTCTTTTGAGAAAGGATTGAAAGGAAGCTGTGCTCACGTACCATCTTGCTGATTCTTGCGAAGGACAGAGTTCTTGGAGAAGAACACTGCTGATTCTGCTCCACCTGCACTGCGCCATCTTCAGTGGGAGCAGTCTTTGGATCCTTCCTTGGGCGTGAACACCTTCGTTGGGAGATATTACTTCTCCGTATCAGGTATAATCCTTCCCACTCCTTTTTCGTTCAGATCTGGTTCAGTTTATGGTTCAGAATTGATCCTTGAAAATATGATTTTCTAAATGGGGAATACGATTCCCAGTTGAAGGGAGAGAAAAATTTTTGAAATTTGCCCCTTATTCCGCAATCTTTTGGGCGTCCATAGGATGGATCTCTCATCCCTTCAGTTTGCAGTGACTCTCAGCTCATGGTCAACCAAGTTACGGGTGAGTACAAATCCCGCAAACCAACCATGATAGCTTACTTAGCCAAAGTAAGAGGGGCTCTGCTCAACTTCTAGTCACACTTCATCCAACGGATCCCAAGATCAGAGAACGTTGAGGCTGATGCCCTATCCCGGTTAGCCAGCTCTAGCGATAACACCATGAGAACCGTGTATATAGAGAACTTACCTCGGCCTAGCATTCTCGGGGGGCAGAGGAGGTCGCTCCCGTCGTTCAAGCAAAGCCAAGCTGGATCGATCTGCTCGCGAGCTTCCTACTACACGGAACCCTCCCTACAGATCGTAATGCCGCCAGAAGGGTAGAGCATCAGGCAGCCAAATACGTCATGATAAATGAGCGGTTGTACCAAAGATCCTATATGCTCCCCTATCTACGCTACTTGCGATCCTCTGAGGCCGAGCTAGTCCTCCGCGATACTCATGAGGGCCTGTGCGGCGGACACTTAGGGGCAGGGCCCTCACCTAGAAAGCACTGCGACAGGGATATTACTTGCCAACGATGAAGGCAGACGTGACAGAGCTCGTCAAAAAATGCGACAAGTGTCAGAAGCACGCCAACATCCACCACCGGCCTACCGCCGACCTAAAATACCTCACCAGCCCGTGGCCATTCGTACAGTGGGGGATCGACATACTCGGGTCATTCCCACTAGCAACAGGGCAAAGGAGGTTCCTAGTGGTGGCAGTTGACTATTTCACCAAGTGGGTCGAGGCTGAACCTCTCATGACCATCACAACCCGGAATGTGCATAACTTCTTTTGGAAGAGCATAGTGTGTCGTTTTGGACTACCTCGGGTATTGATCTCCGACAATGGTAAGCAGTTCGAGGACATCAAATTCCAGAACTGGTGCAAAGACATGAGAATTCAGTAGAACTTCACCTCAATGGCACACCCTCAAGCAAACGGACAGGCGGAAGTCACAACAGAGCTATCCTCCACGGGCTAAAGGCACGCCTGGACCGAGCTAAGGGACTATGGGCAGACGAGCTGCCCAGCGTATTATGGGCTTATCGTACCACGGTAAAGACTGCTATAGGAGAGACCCACTTCAACCTCACCTATGGCACCGAAGCAGTCATTCCCTCGCTGAGACTAGAAGCATATGATGACAAGGAAAAAGAAGACGAGCTATGTACCAACCTCGACTTACTTGATGAGGTACGGGACCTCGCATACATCAGGACACAAGTAGATCAATATGGATTCCATGATGCTTAGCCCACCTCAGCATACAACTGGAAGATAGTTCAGGCATATGCCTTACTATGTCAGTCACCTCGGTGTACGTCACGAAAATCACCCCTACGAGGTGTTGGGAGACAGTTCGAGGTGGCAATAGTTGAGAAACCCTACTTCGTGCACTTAACTATGATAGCTCAGGTAAAACAATTGCTTGGGCGAGTAATAACACTTGGCAAAAAAGTTAATTTCAGTAATAGATAGTTTTGTACAACGAGCTTGACAAAAAGGGAAAAAAGAAACTAAAACTGAGCTCGCAGGCTCGGAGTACAAAGAACAACTACTTCGGGTGCTCGTCATCTCTGTGCGGGACCTCCTCAGAAGCTTCAGCCCGGTCGGCGACATCTTCCTCTTTGTCACCATACTCCTCTTTGGAGTCCAGATCCTCTGTAGCTCGATGGGCTATCTCATTTGTGATTCGCGAGGTGGTGATGGCACTTGTGTTGAGCTCGGGGTATGTATGCCTTATTAACCACCTACTAAGCTTGAAGCCCTTACGATAGGCCTCCCCCAGAACGACATCGAACTTGTCCGATTGGACATAGTCCGTAACAGCCTTGATCTTTGTCTCCTCTATGGCTTGAGTGAAGATCTCGGTCTTCTCCTCGATATCGACCTTGAGGAACTCCACCTCGTGCAGAAGGGCCTTCTTATTCTCTTTGAGGCCTTCTGCCTCTGCTTTAAGGGCATTCACCTCACTCCTCAGCACGTCCCTCTCACATGATAGCTCTTCCTTCTCCGCCATCAGTGCTGGGATGACGTTCTTCTGAGCCACAACATCGCTCTCTAGCCGGTGGATTTGGCCGCGAGCTGCCCTTAGATCAGCATGGGCTGCGCGAGACGACTCCTCGGCAGTGAGAGCTCGCTTCAAGTTCCTCTCAGACTGGAGGGTCAAGGCATGCATGATGGAGTTCGCCTGACAAAAAGGCCGGTTAGAACTGAGGAGATAAAAAAAAAAGAAGAAAAAAGTAAAAAGAGAGGAAAGAGAACTTACCACCATTGTGTGGGTAGCAGCTCGGGCTCCGAGCTGAGAAGGAGTGAGTTCGGCCCAGAGTGAGACCTCCTTGGCGTAGACAGCCCCCCTTGCTCTTCCGAAGGCCGCAATGAGGGACCAGGATGCTTCGAGCTCCCTCTTGACTCCCTGAGATGGAAATCACCGTCTCGGCTGTGCGGATGGGCTCAGTGGAGGCTTCAGCTACTGCGTCGGCGGCCCCGATGACGACCTTAGGCTCCGCAGCTGCCTTCGTAGCAGGCTCAGCCGAGGTTTCGTGCTCCTGGGTGGTAAGGACTCTTCCAAATTGATGACCGGAGCACCAAGAAGCTTGGGCTCAGAAATAGGAGCCTGCGGGAGCTTGGCCTCGGGAGTGGGTGCCTGTGGGGACTCAACGCGAGCTCTCTTGGCATTCAACTTCTTTTTCCCCTTCATGTGGCTGAAGAGCTTCTCCCCCTTAAGCTTCTCTGCTTCCATGGGACTTGCAACGGAGCTCGGCATTAGTAAACAAAAAAAAAAAAGAGAAAGGGAGGTGCAAGCCTAGTGACTAAGGTACTAAATAAGACTACCTACCCGGGCTCAAGCCGTTCTGTATGAGCTTGCTCTCGGCGACATAGTCCTTCTAATTAAACTCGAGCTCAGCCCACGACTGGAGCGTCTCCCTTGTCTTCTTATCCATAATAATGTCGAGGTCTTGGATAGCTGCCCTCCAATGAGTAGGGAAGGGCCACCCCACAGTGCTCCGAACAACGAAGTAGTCCTGCTTCCAAGCTGGGGTTTTGCTAGGAAGCTTGTGCAGCAGCTTGAAGCCCAGGCGAGGGGACAAGTAGTAGGCCCTCCTGTGCTCGGGGAGAACACATGAAGCGCTCTTCTTTATTGTTAGGATGGAATAAAAGATGTCTAAATTCAAAGGGATGACGTACTCACAACAGAGGGAGATGGTCCCGACCATGTTGCAGACCGAGTTCGGGTGAAGCTGGTCTATTGTAACATTGAAATGTTTCGGGACCTCTACAATGAGGGGGTGGAAAGGAAGACGGAGCCCAACTATAAGCTGCTCCTAGAAGATCACGACCTCGTCAGGGCCGTGTTCCCATGTGAAGTTACCCGCGAGTAGACTGTAGGTGTACTCCCTAGGCAGATTGTACTACCGGATGAGGTATCGGAGCCTCTCCAGGGTCATGATGGAAGGGCCGAACCTATCCGGCATCTGACCTCGGTGAGAGGTGGACACCAGGTTACCCAAGGCCTCCCATGCCTCGAGAGACTGGACTCTGGCGGGGTCACCCTGAACCGAGGCACCCACCTCGGGCTCGTCTAACTGACTATCGAAACTAGACATAATGAAAAGAAATTGGAAGAAAAGGAGGCTAAGGTGACTCACCAAAGGAAGACAACCGAACTGGAGAGAATTGACCCGAGCTGGAGGCTTTGGACGCGAGCTCAAGACAAAGGCTGAGGACTTATGGCAAGGGAAAAATGGCCAGGACCCCTACTATTTATAGCCACTGTACGCGGGCATCGACGGTCGAGATTGAAATGATCTGATGGTTCTCATGAATACCGGTTGCACGATCCCCGAAGCGAATTTGGTTTAGCGCATTTTTTGACATCCGCAGAGCCCATAAATCGTGTGATGTCCGCGCGTAGAATGTGCATGACCCGGTTTGCTCCTAGTTGAGCCAAGCAGAGAACCGGGCCGACCAATGATCTGGCGAACAAGAAGGCATAAGCTCTGAACCAAACCCACCCGGCACACCGCAGACTCCCCATGCTGGATCAGAACCCCCAACACGGGGAGTGGGGGGCAATTGATGCAGGGTGATTTGGCCCGACCTTGTAGCACGGGGACACGTGGACATAACCTGGCATAGGTGATGACTCAACACAACAGCCTGGCCACAACTCGGCGTAACAAGCTCGCCGAGGCCCAGCCGAACAACTCGACGGATGTGGTAACTCGCCGGGAAGCGAGACCCAGCTCATCCCAAATCCTCCCTAAGGGTGGAGACCTGAGATCCCCTTGAGACCTGAGCTACTCCTAATGAGCCCCGAGCTCTTCCTCCCTAAGAGGGGAACACCCCGACTTTTGGCTAAGTGTCCTGAGGTAGGAACACTTTGAGACAGCACCATCAACTCTCCTGTCCATACTTACCTGAGGTTCGCCTCCAGTGTAAGCACCTCGGCATACCTCGGCACCTCGGTGTAGGGTAGTTTGGCCCAAGGTAGTTCGGTGCAAAGTAGTTCGGTGCAAGGTAGTTTGGCCCACATCTCTCACCAGGCGGCATCGTGCCTGCCATCTCTGAAAAGCATGGCACGCCTGATGAATCCGTACCCTGCAATGGCTACCTGCACTCGCCACCTCAGCCCTGCTAGTAACGACTACGGCAGAGGCGGTTACACCAGATTTGACAGAGCTCCGGTATAAGAGAACCCCAGCCCTCGCGAAGCAAAGGTATTGAATCTAGCGTAATCAGCACTCTTAGTTTTTTCTCTGCATCGGAGTGTTCCCGCCGGGAGAGCTACCCGGGAATTCTTCACATTCCTGTTCGTCTCAAGTGTCGTCAGTCGCAGCTAGGAGACAAGTTCCTGCCAGGTACAAGTGCCCGGATTCCGCAACATCACTATCATTCACTTTGTCTAACAAAAAGACTGATCCTATCATTATAATCACCCACTCAGATGAATTCTCTGACAAAGGATGCTACTATGACAAAACGCCACAAATTATGATCACTTTGTCTCACTTGGTTGTGTCTTGATTATGGAGTATAATTAAGTTGATAAGGAGCGGCCTGCGGAGATTGCTCATTTGATGATGGATGATCCCACACCGAAGACCCATTACTCAAGTGGTAAATTAATGTTGTGTTTTCTTAGCTTTTGCACACAATTACCGCCTAGTGCTGCATATATAATTTTGATTTAATCCCTCATAAATCACACTTGTATGTATCCCAATCTAAGAACTCAAAAGAGTGAGGGCTGACGTCAGCCCTTAACCTAATCCCCCTTGGCTCAGTATTAAACTAATTAGGACAAACTAAGTAAACCAAAACATCCCAATGTAACCCCTCTTGACCCTAGTTGATGTAAAGGCCATTATTGCAACTTTAAATTTACATTTTTTTTCTATTGAGATGTCAGACTAGAATCGATATGAACAAATTTGAAAATAACACCATTGCACGTAAAAAACAAAAAAAAAAACAAAGGAAATCATGGGAGCCTCAGATTGACTAATTAAACCCCTGAAAATTTTCTAAAAAAGCATGTTATCTAGATTGAGTTGTCTCAAGACCTGCTTCAGCCTTTCCTCTCTATAAATAAAGGGTTTTAAGCTCTAAGAGAGACTTTTGAAGAAAAACCAGAACCGATCGAGAATCCCCACTTGAATACCCAACCATTTCAGCTAGGAACTTGCGAAAGAGTTTCAATCTCAGATTACCAATTGAAAATGCCGAATCAGTGTTTTTATCCTAGCCTTCAAGAAAGACAGAGCCCTTCGCAGATATCCATCCTTTCGCATCAAGGAGCAGTTACAAGACCTTTGCTCGTCCATAAATCTCAAGAGACACCATTCCTAAACTCTGGGATCGATTGTTGCTATAAAGTTTAGTCAAGTCTACATCAAATACATAAATTTCTTAACCAGCATGAGTACTTTTTCATTCTTGTTAATTAATTTTCGCATTAATCTCCTTTTAACAGAGAGGTAGGATTTAGGGTAAATTAATACTTAATTCCCGGTAACATCATCTACAAACTAGTAGATGATGAAGACTTCACACACAACAATCATATATATATCAAATACGTACACCTTATATAGGTAAACATTCAGTAGTAGTATATATAATTTAAGTTACACGATCAATGACAAATAGTTAACACTTAATACTTCAGTAATACGGAACATTCAATACGTTGTATATGTATATATGTACACATACATCTATATATTAATATTTTTAAAAATATGGTTGAATTGTTTCTAATAAGATTGTAAATTTTATTTTTTAAATAAAACTAAAAACAAAAACAAAATGGTTAACATTATAAAAAATCACGGGGAATGGGTATCCCCATGGGGATGGGGTTCCCCATTGGGACGGGGATGGGAATTTTCATGAGGAAGGGGATGGGGAGAGGCATATATATATATATATATATATATATATATATATATATATATATATATATATACTAGTAATTAAGCACATGTAGTGCATGTAAGTTTGGAATCTGATGTGAACAAATTTGAAAATAACACCGTTGCATGTAAAAAAAAAACAAAGGAAATCATGGGAACCTCTTGAAAAAGCATGTTAATTAGCTAGATTGAATTGTCTCGGATATCCACCCTTGCGTATCAATTAAGGAGCAGTTACAAGACCTTTGTTCATCCATAAATCTCAAGAGACACCATTCCTAAGATCTAGGATTGCTGCTATAATGTTTAGTCAAGCCTACATCAATACATAAATTTCTTAACTAGCTTTGGTAGATTTTCATTCCTAGCTTGTTAGTTAATTTTCGCATTACTCTCCTTCTAAAATTAATGATTTAGTTTGATTTCCAATTGATTGATGATATTGGGATTTAGGGTAAATTAATACCTAATTCCCGATAACTTCATTATCACACACAAATGGTCGATTTGCATATATCCCTTATCTCCCCACTGAGTGCCCCACGAATTCTTGAGTAGCCAGTACTTCATGCCCTCTTCACTTGTACCATAACCAACCACTGTAATAGCATGGTTTAAATCAGTTCCACATTCCCCTGTAAAAACACCAGTTGAGTAGAAGAGGAAGTCGTTGGAACTAGCGTCTATGGCGACAGAAACTGGTTGCATTGCTACTGCCTTCAATAACTCATTCTCATCATTTGATGGGACGTCCACATATCCACTGATACTTGCTGCATGGGATGCTGATTTCTCTGTGTCGCACATTCCATGCACTTCAATAACGCATTCTCATCATTTGATGGGACGTCCACATATCCACTGATACTTGCTGCATGGGATGCTGATTTCTCTGTGTCGCACATTCCCTGCACTCCTCTGTAAGGGTAGTTTTCTTCGCTGTTAATTCCCCCAGTTTGTTGGATATACTGGAATGCAGTATCCATCCAACCACCATTACAGCCATTATTTTCAGTGTTGCAGTCAACCAGCTGTTGCTCAGAAAGCTAAATTCGTTGGCCTTTCTTGATTTGGATATTCCCTTCTATTGCTGCCACTGCCGAGAATGCCCAACAACATCCTATATATATTGAATTGATTGCTTTGTTAGTGAATTGTACGTATTGTAATGCTTTGAACCCTAGTTGCACTTGCACCCCAAATTATATATACTTGGTAGAAAAGAAAAAAAAATTACCACTTACCACAACTGAAACCGCGGCGGAACATCAGTCACATTTTCATAACTGAAACCGCGGCCATGGGGAAATTTTGATGATGGCCTTTGTTGTGCAAAATTTATGTAGCCATTACGGTAATGCTTTAGCTCTTCATCGGTCCGGTCAGCAAATACATTTATGCTTTGCTTGTATGGTCTATCACCAGCCAAGTTGAACGAATCTATGCGCTCCGCGTTGTTCTTGAATATGTTGAAGCGTTTCTCCTTCTCTACATTGTCCTGGTATACAACTCCATGGCGAGCCATCCATTGCTCAAACCTCTCCAACATAGATGCTTGCTGGAGAGTGAGAGCATTAGCTTGAGAAGTAGAAGCTCCTAAAATGATCAATAGTGAGGCAATGGCACAGACGATGAGTTGGCACGCCATTGTCGTCTGAACTCTGAAATAACTGATAACTATATATATATATATGATGATGAATAAGAGGAGAACAAAAGCTAGGCTAAGTAATTGAGGATCGATGTCCAATTCCTTTGGTGGTTTTCATTTATATAGAGTTTGCATGCATGTGCACTTCCCCACGTAGACCAATACGTACAAACTAATTTCCTTGCCATGCAGGGGGTATTTGACTTATAACATTTATCATTTATATAGACAGCATTCCTTATCATTCCAATCAATCCAGTAGTGCAGGGTGACTAAAAATTTCCTTGAAGTAATTGGAGAGTCTAACTTAAACTATATATAGCATTGATTAAGAACTTTCTTCATACGAGAGTGTGGCAAGAATTACCTGCGCAAATTGAGGGATCACATCGTATCAAAGAAGAAAAAAAAATGGCCGGGGGTCATATTTACTCTTATACAGTTATACTTGCATTCGGTCAGTCACAAGTGTCCATTTACATGTGTAAGACATACATCATTTTAAATTCCTCTTGTCTTCTTTTTATATATCATTTTTAATACAGCAATCGAATCACCCAATATCTGTAATCGGTTTTTTCTTCAAATTCCTCTTGTCTTTCACAGAGCACATTATCTTGAACATAGAGTTCATAAAGTTATATGATGATTGAGATGGACTAGAGTTGGAGATTAAGGTTGTGTTTGATGTTTCCACTTTCTTCATCAATCATTTTTGGTTGACCCATTTATTCCTCCAGTTGAGTCTGAATTACCACTTTGGGATTCCTTCAATCATTTGTGGAAGTTGGTTTTGGGATTCAGTTTGAGTGTGAACTACCACTTTGGGAGTTACATTTGTGGAATCCGTATCAGGTATACTTCTCCATTCTTTTTGGTTTCAGATCTTGTCTGGTTTCGGTGCAAGAACAATCATTGAGAAATGCAGTTTTTTAAAACTGTGAATACAATTCCCTGAAGGTTTCAAGAAAATTTTTGAAAATTTTCCCAACCATCTGGCATGGTTTGGCCATCCATATGATGGATTTCACCTTCCTTCACTTGATGATTTGAGTTTTGGTTCAAATCCAGTTTGGTTCATTCCAAGGGCTGAACCTGACTCCGATACCATTGTTGAAAGGGTTAGGATTTATCATATGGATGGCCGAACCAATCTATATGGCTGGGCAAATTTTCAAAAAATTTACTAATCCTTTTGGGAATCGAATTCCCTATGTTTTGAAAAACTGCATTTTTTAGGATTGATCTTGCACTAAATCAAACCAGATTTGAAACCAATCAAAGAGGAAGATTTATACCTGATATGGATACCACAAATGCAAATCCTAAGGTGGAAGTTCATGCCCGAATCAACCTCAAAACCAGCCCCCTCTGAAGATGGCACAGTGTGTAGGTGAAGCTGATTCAACAACACAGTTTTTAGCAAAACTGCAACCCAACTACTTGGATCGAACTGGGGAAGGTGAGCTTGAAGCTCCTCTAAATTTTTCTTGCAAAAATGAGAAAAAAACTTATCTCTATCTGTCCTTGAAAGCCTAGGTCATGAAAGGGTTTCATGGAAGACAAAAGAGAAGAAGAGAAAACAAGAAAGAGTGGTATTCTTGTCTGTTTCACCCTCTTCTTCTTTTATCTCTTTATGGAGCACTTCTTCTAATCAAATTAGGAGATTATCCAAATCTAATTTTGATCTGGACTCTAATAAGAGATAAGCCTTATCCTCTTAAGAGGATAGGTGATCCATACCCATTTCCTAACCTAGATTCAACCTAGAGCACATGACAACTTAATTTGTCATGTGACAGTTTACTTAATCTTATTAATTATGGGCCTTAGGCCCATTTCCTTCAAAGGCTCATGACCCAAAATGTTGTATGGCCAGTTTAGGCCAGATTTGTATGGCGTGGAACCCACATTTACACTTAAATGATCCTTGAATTCAGCCATCGTATGAAGATCCAAGGATAATAGACTTAAGATAAAGACCATCAGGTAATCAACCCTGTAATGGTCTCTTACACTTAACCTCTCAGCCCATAATGATAACAACATTACCCAATAGGGAATGACCTCTCCCCTGGCTACAAGGTACAGTGTCACCTCTCCTCGACAGATCCATTGCCGGTAGTTTAGATTTCCATCAGAGAGATTGTAAGCCCAATCTTTCGCTTTGTCAGACAAGGAGGCGGATCTTAACATTATGATCACCCACTCAGATGAATTTTCAAACTGCCCCAACATACCCAGATTTTGACCCTCAATGGATTTGATTGATTGGCATATCAAAGACAGCCCAATCCAACACCAAGTGCAGTACCATAATCAAGTTTAGGGGATATGTATAACTCTCCAGTTTTGCCCATCAATCTCCAAGGTCCAGGGCATAACTAAAAAATGGTCCCAGTTCAGTGTTTCATCCAAACACACACTGCATGTGCTTTGGGTCTAACCCTAGCAATCAAGACAAGCTACCCCAACTTCTTTGGAAGCATATCAATCTCAGCCTTGGCAGGATAAACTCCCCAAGTCTATCCAATGGCTAAAAACATTCTAAACTAACACCAGTAGCCAAAGAGCAAGTACAAAAGCTTGGCCTATGGTTCCTATTGACCAACCTAATTTCGAAGCGGAACATATTAGAAAAGGAAGGGAAAAACAACACAGAAAGTGCTCGACAAAAAGACCAAACTTCCATTAGTGAATAAGTTGATACAATGATTATAAGGTCGACGTATCGAGCTGTGTACAACAAAATAAAGGGAAGAGACAACACATCAACTGTCTGCTAGGGGTTCCTAGGCACACTCCTAGGCATCGGCAATGACAACATCTCCACTATCAGGCTATTTGATATCAAATGGGTCGAACCCATGAACCACACCGGCCACCTCTGGGAACTGATGCATCACCCTTAATTGAGAGAGACTGAATTCCTCCTGCCAAGAGTCGGTAGCATAGTTGTCCAACTCATTCTAATGGGCCTCTGAAGCTCTATACCAGTGACACCGTCCTCCTTTGCCCAAGCTATCTTCGCGTCGGCCTCCTTGAGCCCCCTACTCAGCACATGCTCCGCCTCCTTGATATCATGGATGCATCCCTTCAACTTGTGGACAGTGTCGTCCCTCTCCTCGACTCTGCACTTCAACTCAGCCAACTTTACCTTTAGTTGGGCATTTTCAATCACTCATGAGTCATAAAATCATCGCAACCCACAAAGACAGTCGACAAGGCCAACGACTGAACAAACCGACTGTAGGGCTCTGAATAGTTAGTACAAAAGAAGAGAAACAAGGAATAACAAGTAAAGCCGAACTTACCACCATGATTTGATGAAGGGTGTGGCTACTAGCTTCCTTCCTAATACCGGGGAGCATCACACCCCGAGCAAGCTGCTCGGCCACCCTCTCCATATTAAGGGTGCCTTTCGGCCGAATCGACCATTGTGGCACCTATACATCGGCCGAGCCCTCATCCGAAGCATGTTCCAGAGCATCCCTCCTCTATGACAAGCACCACTCGAGTTGAGTAGTGGCCTCCTCGCAATCAACTACCACGACTTCCTCTATCGACCTTGGCCTCTTCCCCTATCAAGGCATGCATTCTACCGAAAGGCACTGAAGTTTTGCGGCCCCGAGCTGCGAGCCCGAGGTCCTAGCCACTTGTGCCTTCCTTGCAGTCGCAACCTTCATATGCCGAGCTCTCTCCTTAGCATCAACAATGTCTGAATCTACAGAATTCACTACAAAGTTAGAACCAAGTGAAGACAAGCTCATAAAACAAAGAGACTGCACAACCCACGGACCAAACTAGGATTGACCAGCCAAAGGGCACATCAACCTAGCCAAGGCCAGCAATCAGGTTGATGTGTACTCTTTGATATGCACCCGCACTATCCTCCGTACAATAGCTATCTCCTCCTTCGACAGCTCGGCCTAAGAAGGACCCTCCTTAGTCCTCCGAACGGAAAAGGCGAGGGAGAATGACCAACTTCCTCGGCACTGCAGAAAGAATAATCCCTCTTTCTAGTGCTTAATGGAAGAGGGAGCCTCAATGAGCACCTTGGTATTCGACCAGGTCGACAAGTAGTAGTACCCCTGCTTGTGCTTCTTCAAGTGGAGAAAGTATCTAAACATCGGTAGGGTAATCTCAATATCCTTGAGAGTGCAATAGCAGAGCAACCCGACCAGGTACCGAAATGAGTTTGACATCAACTGAACAGGCAGGACCTGATACCACCTCAGGATGGCCACTACCTTGGAATCTAAAGGGAACCTAAGGCCAGCAATCAAACTATTGATGTACACATAAATCTCCTCAGGACAGGCTGAAGTGGCCCTTCCCCTGATCCCAATACACCTTAGTTTGCTCTCTTTGGAAATGTGGTACACTTCCCGATTCTGAGCCAGGTTGGTCGGAGAAAGAGTACATGAAGCAAATAAATAGCAGATAATCAAAAAATGTCTAGGGTTGATAGTTTGATGGTCCGAATCCAATCTGGACAAAAGCTACATCCCTACGAAACTGCAATCTACAAATCGATCTCCATCTGCAATCTCTGTCATCTTTGTAATCTCCAACGATTTCTTCGATGTAAAAAAATAGAAAAAAACCCTAATTTTTATTTCTCACATAAGAAAAATCTAATGCATTCTTTCTAGAAAACAAAAATAATTGATTATAGACCAAATAATCAAATTAATTAATTTGGTGTGCACCGATCTTCCCGCCATCAAGAGTTCGATCTCCATCACACTTTCAAGAATCCATAATAAAACAATTCTATAATATATCAAGATATATCTATAAAAATTTTAGATCATTGGCTCACTCTGAGAACCGAATTCTTAGAGCTTTATACTAACTGCTCAAATTGGCTAGACTAGTTCTTGCTGATTTGAGTCTTCGTTCAAATCTGGTTTGGTTCAGTCCAAGGGCTGAACCTGGCTCCGACACCACTGTTGGAAGGGTTAGGATCCATCATATGGATGGATGAACCATGCTAGATGGCTGGGCAAAATTTCAAAAGTTTACTAATCCTTCTAGGAATCGAATTCCCTATGTTTTGAAAAATTGCATTTTTCAGGATTGGTCTTGCACTGAACCAGATTAGATTTGAAACCAATCAAAGTGGGAGATTTATACCAGATACAGATACTACAAATGCATATCTCAATGTGGAAATTCATGCCCAAACCAGTTTCAAAACCAGCCTCCACTGAAGATGGCATAGTGCGTAGGTGAAACTGATTGAATAACATAGTTTTCAGCAAAACTGCAACCCAACTGCTTGGATCAAATTGGGGATGGTGAGCTTGAAGTTCCTTTGAATTTTTCTTGCAAAAATCAGAAGAAAACTGATCTCTATCTGTCCTTGAAAGCCTAGGTCATGATAGGGTTTCTTGGAAGAGAAAAGAGAACAAGAGAAAACAAGAAAGAGTGGTGTTCTAGTCTGCTTCACCCTCTTCTTCTTTTATCTCTTTATGGAGCACATTTCCTAATCAAATTAGGAGATCATCCAAATCTAGTTTGGATTTGAACTATATTAAGAGATAAGCCTTATCATCTTAAGAGGATGGGTGCTCCATACCCATTTCCTAGCCTAGATTCGACCTAGAGCATATGACAACTTAATTTGTCATATGACAGCTTACTTAATCTTATTAATTATGGGCCTTAGGCCCATTTCCTTCAAAGGATTACGACCCAAGATGTTGCATGGCCATCTTAGGCCTGATTTGTATGGCGTGGCACCCCATAATGACCTCACATAAGTCCATATCGATTCGGTCCAGCCTCTCTGAAATGTCTTGGCCGAATTTATTACTAAACATAGTAAACCACTGAGCACATCACTATGGGTTCAATATGGGCCCAACATTTACACTTAAATGATCCTTGAATTCATCCATCCTATGAAGATATAAGGATAATGGACTTATGTACGATAAATACCATAAGGTAATCAACACTATAATGGTCTCTTACACTTAACCTCTCAGCCCATAATGGTCACAACACTACCCGACAGGGAAGGACATCTCCCCTGGCTACAAGGTACAATGTCACCTCTCCTCGGCATATCCATTGCTGGTAGTTTAGATTTCCATCAGAGAAAGTGTAATCCCTATCTTTCACCTCTCCCCTGGCTACAAGGTACAATGTCACCTCTCCCCAAATCTATTGAACAGCTATGAACATTCTAAACTAACACAAGTTTCATAAGTGTTCAATTAAAGGGGTAATTTCATAGAAACATACCAATATCAACATTAAACAATAATTTACTTTTATTCATTTATAATAAATATATCTCTACATCAATCTGATTGAAGCTAAGGGCATACACTGTCTAACATTTGGAGAGTATGAGCTAAAATTTTAGGAGAAGAAGCTCCTAAAATGATTAATAGAGAGGCCATGCAGATGAGTTGTCATGCCATTGTCCAAAATAACTGATAACCAGCTCTACATTTCAAATTATAAAAACCCTCGCCATGTCATTATAGTTTTATGTGGTTCTTGCCAACATGGGACTCTTAATCCATGTTGGACACAACAAAAAGCTTATACTAAAATTGCCCATTAATCCATGTTCTCTCTCTCTCTCTTTCTCTCTCTCTCCCTCATACTCTCTCACTCACAGTCATCTTTATCTACTCAACGACTATGTGATTTGAAAATAAATAAAAATGGTTTTTAGTTTCTATATTTACATTCTCTATATCGATTTGTCTCTATCTATCATTCTCTCTCATTCCCTTTCTTGGTTAATCTCTCATTCTCCCTAATTTCTATCATTCTTCCTCAGTTTTTCTCCCACTCTCTCTAGTTTTTTTTTTAATTTGTTACACACTTATATGGTATTGATTAGATCGTATAAAAGAACATGAGACCAACTTGGTATGATTCAAAAATTATTACACAAATTTGATAAAAATTCACAAGAAGCTCTTGGCTATGAAATTTACATCAATTGGAAAACGATAGAGATTGAGGAAGAAGGAGAAATTGACCGAGCGGGAGAGTGAGGGAGAAGAATAAGAAAGATTGAGGGAGAACAATAAAGAGAGGTTTTGATTTGGCTACAAAAGCTGAGAGAGTGGAAGAGACAGAGGGAGAGGGAGATCGAGAGATGACTGTAAGAGTGAGAGATAAGGGAGGGAGATCGAGAGATAGAGAAAGTGGGAGAGAAACTGAAAACCTATTTTCGGCATAGAATTTTTGCTATGTCCAACATGGACTAAGAGTCCTATGTTGGCAATAACCACATAAGCCTCTAATGACATGGTGGCGGTTTTTATAATTTGAAATGTAGAGCTGGTTGTCAGAGTTTTGTTGGTTTCTGGACCAACTTGAAACCTAATTTTAAATGCACAACAGATTTTGATTATAATTTTCCCTTTAAATTATATATTTCATTTACATTATATAAAATCTTTATAACTTATCACACTTAATTTTTGTTTGTCTATGTTATCATTTGACTCAAACCACTAACCCACCATCTAAAAATAAGAATCGTTTGATTTCTAGATTGACATTAAATTTTGTATTACATTTCCATCATTGATAAAATTATTTCTTATGTATAAAACTTATTTTTTGTTCAACATAATGATTTTATTCTATTAGATATGTACCTAATATTTTATTTTTTATAAAATATTAGATATGTGCCCAAAACTTTCTCTATCTTTTTTTTATTATTTTTGTGATTCCTTGCATTTTCTATTATTAAAAATTTTATTATTTGACTATGGCATCATTTCTTTTCTAGGTAAATTTGAATTTGGCATTCCATCTTCATCATTAATATAAATACTTCTTACATTTCATATCTATTTATTTTTATTTTTTATTATTTAATTATGACATTAATTATTAATCCATTTGACCCCAAATGGTCGAATTGCTTACATACCACCGGGAGGAAAGAAAATGGTTTTGTTCTCAAATTACTTTTTAAAATATTTATTTTTATACTATTAAAATTAATATTGTGATTTAATTACAAGAATTTAATGATGAGAAAAATATATCTTCAATATAGGATTTAATGAGAGACAATAGGAAAATATTTTTATTTCCAATTGGTTTTAAATTTTACATTCCATTTCCATCATTAACAAAAACATTTTTTATTTATCATATTTATTATTGTTTAATATGTATGTTAAAAATGTTCCCATTTTTTTCATTTTATCTATTTTTTAATTTTATTATTTACTGTGGCAACATGGATTAACCCATTTGGCCCAAAATGATTTAATTTTTTACAACCACCTAGATGAAAACACTATTTATGCTAGGTAGATTTTAAAAGTAAGCTTTTATGTTATTGGAATTATTGATTTATTAAGTATGAATTTAATTAATAAAACTTAATGATGAGGAAAACAAAATTGACTTGAATATATGATTCAATGAACATGAATGCAAGTTAATTTACCTCTTTTCATCCCATTTAATATCAAGAACCGATTACCCTATTTGTCCTCATTTTTTGTCAATAAATATAAATATAGAGGGGTAAATTTTGTCCTTAAAAAATTCCAGAAATATTCTTGAAGCCATTTGTGCTTTTTAAAGTAGTATAGATATAATTGGTTGGTCGTGTCTCGATTATGGAGTATAATTAAGTTGATAAGGAGTGGCCAGCGGAGATTGCTCATTTGATGATGGATGATCCCACACAGAAGTCCCATTACTCAAGTGGCAAATGAGACTTAATGTTGTGGTTTCTTGGCTTTTGCACTCAATTACCGCCTACCTCTGCATATATAATTTTGATTTCTATCTTGTCTTCTAAGTCCGATGTAAGCTAGCGCAAGAACATATATAATCCCCCTTAAATCACACTTGTATGTATCCCAAATCTAAGAACTCAAAAGAATGAGGGCTGATGTCAGTCCTTCACTTCATCCCCTGGGCCTATTAACCCAATTAGGACAAACCAAGTAAGCCAAATAAACCCAAAAACCCCAATATGACCCTTCTTCATGACCTTAGAATTGACGTAAGGGCAATTATGGCACTTTAAAATTTACATTTTCTGCAATTGAGATGTAAGATTGGAATCTGATGTGAACAAATTTGAAAATAACACCGTTGCACGTAAAAAAAAACAAAGGAAATCATGGGAACCTCAGATTGACAAATTAACCCCCTGAAATTTTTTTGAAAAAGCATGTTAATTAGCTGATTGAATTGTCTCAGATATCCACCCTTGCGTATCAATTAAGGAGCAGTTACAATACCTTTGATACACCATTCTTAAGATCTAGGATTGCTGCTATAAAGTTTAGTGAAGCCTACATCAAATACACAAATTTCTTAATTAGCATTGGTAGATCTTCATTCTTAGCTTGTTAGTTAATTTTCGCATTACTCTCCTAAAATTAATGATTTAGTTTGATTTCCAATTGATTGATGATATTGGGATTTAGGGTAAATTAATACCTAATTCCCGATAACTTCATTATCACAAACAAATGGTCGAAATATAATTTAAGTTACACGATCAATGACAAATAATTAACACTTAATACTTGACTAATACGGAACGTTCAAAACGACAACATCTCGTTGGATATCACCATGCATGCATGTATTTATTAGCTAGTATAGCTGATCGATGTTATTTAGGCGGTAGGATAAGAGGCTTTCATGGCAATGCCACAAAATCCACCATTTGAGGGAGCAACATCTCGTTGGATTCGCATATCCATTATCTCCCCATTGAGTGCCCCACGAATTCTACAGTAGCCAATACTTCATGCCATCTTCAGTTGTACCATAACCAACCACTGTAACAGCATGGTTTAAATCAGTTCCACATTCCCCTGTAAAAACACCAGTTGAGTAGAAGAGGAAGTCGTTGGAACTAGCGTCTATGGCGACAGAAACTGGTTGCATTGCTACAGCCTTCAATAACGCATTCTCATCATTTGATGGGACGTCCACATATCCACTGATACTTGCTGCATGGGATGCTGATTTCTCTGTGTCGCACATTCCCTGCACTCCTCTGTAAGGGTAGTTTTCTTCGCTGTTAATTCCCCCAATTTGTTGGATATACTGGAATGCAGTATCCATCCAACCACCATTACAGCCATTATTTTCAGTGTTGCAGTCTACCAGCTGTTGCTCAGATAGGGGAATTCGTTAGCCTTTCTTGATTTGGATAATTCCTTCTATTGCTGCCACTGCCGAGAATGCCCAACAACATCCTAATATATATATATATATAGCTGCTTGTTAGTGAATTGTATTGTAATACTTTGAACCCTAATTGCACTTGCACCCCAAATTATATGTACTACTTGATGTGGGTAACAGCTCCTTTTTTTCTCCTGTCTAGATTTGGCGGAACATCAGTCACATTTTCATAACTGGAACCGCGGCCATGGGGAAATTTTGATGATGGCCTTTGTTGTGCAAAATTTATGTAGCCATTACGGTAATGCTTTAACTCTTCATCGGTCCGGTCAGCAAATACATTTATGCTTTGCTTGTATGGTCTATCACCAGCCAAGTTGAACGAATCTATGCGCTCCGCGTTGTTCTTGAATATGTTGAAGCGTTTCTCCTTCTCTGCATTGTCCTGGTATACAACTCCATGGCGAGCCTTCCATTGCTCAAACCTCTCCAACATAGATGCTTGCTGGAGAGTGCGAGCATTAGCTTGGGAAGTAGAAGCTCCTAAAATGATCAATAGAGAGGCAATGGCACAGACGATGAGTTGGCACGCCATTGTCGTCTGAACTCTGAAATAACTGATAACTATATATATATATATGATGATGAATAAGAGGAGAACAAAAGCTAGGCTAAGTAATTGAGGATCGATGTCCAATTCCTTTGGTGGTTTTCATTTATATAGAGTTTGCATGCATGTGCACTTCCCCACGTAGAGCAATACGTACAAACTAATTTCCTTGCCGTGCAGGGGGTGTTTCACTTGTAACATTTATCATTTATATAGACAGCATTCCTTATCATTCCAATCAATCCAGTAGTGCAGGGTGACTAAAAATTTCCTTGAAATAATTGGGGAGTCTAACTTCAAACTATATATAGCATTGATTAAGAATTTTCTTATATACGAGAGTGTGGCAAGAATTACCTGCGCAAATTGGGGGATCACATAGTATCAAAGAAGAAAAAAAAATGGCCGGGGGTCATATTTTCTTGCACTTTGGAAACGGAACCGTGACAAAAGCTACTTGGCTTACTCTTATACTTGCGTTTGGTCGGTCACAAGTGTCCATTTACATGTGTAAGACATACATCATATAAAACAGATGTGTGTATGTGACTGACAAAAGCTATTAGAATAAAAGTAAGTATTTGAGATGGTCTAGAGTTGGAGAATAAGGTTGTGTTTGATGTTTCCACTTTCTTCTTCAATCATTTTCAGCTGACCCATTTGTTTCTCCAGGCTGTAGGTCAATGGTTTAGCAATCCGATTGAACAGGTTGACCCTTCAATCATTTTCGGTTGACCCATTTATTCCTCCAGGTTGTAGGTCAATGGTTCAACAATCCGAGTTGAACAGGTTGACCCGTAACATTCATTAAGAACTTTCCTGATCATGTCATATGAGAGAGTGGCATCTATTACATGCGCAAATTGGGAAACATATTTTCTAGCACTTAGGGGACGCAATCATGACCAATGCTACTCTTTCCTGGACCACAAACGGTGAATCTATTTTCTTCTAGTCTTGTACTTCCATTAACTCTCCCACAAGTGTCCATTTACATACATGAAAATACACATGTAATTGATAAGTGATCGATGAGGGGTGATCTAACCGTTTAGTCACGAATAGTCACGTGGTTGAACCGTTTAATAACACCTCAGCGCCAGATGGAGGCAGGTCACGCCCGCCAGGTCGGCCCAAGCCGATCAGTTCAACCTACATCTCGATTGATGGAAGCCCAATGGGTCGCTCCACTGTAGAGTGGAGCACATCACCTCGAGAGAATGAGCCAGTGACTTTGGATGCCAACTCGACCTCCTTGACCGGGTAGCCAATGACTTGAGAAGCCGGCCAACCTCTGGGTTACCAACATACATGATGCGTTGTCCTTATCCTATTAGTACACCTATCGGTTCCGAAACAAATGGCAGCACGTCATCCATGCCTTCTCAAGGTACTCGTGATTCATTTAATTTTATCTTTTTAGCTCTCAGAATCTCCCTTTGCTTTCTTGCTCACTCGGATAACTTAAGCATTGGAGTGCCTAGCTCAAGTCGAAACCCCCAGGTACTCTGATATCTTTCTTCTTGTAGATTGGTCTGTTGACCTCAACACCACTTGTCTAAGTTGTCCTCCAGTAGGGAAGTTAGGCGGTTCGACCATCATCAATTGATACCATTTGTGGGAACCTAGACGAAAAAGCCAATTCAACCTCTCACCACATTAGTCATAATCTCAGCATGTCTTCCCCAAAGAACAACCAAAATGAAGGAACCTCTGTTGGGGGGCAAACGTATGTAGTCGAGCCCTCAGTGGTTCCTACTGGTGTGAATCATCGACAGTTTCAGGAGTTGATGCAGTACGTCTGAAGCATGGACCTGCGCATGTACTCCTGGAGGCAACACTTCGCCGCTCTCAGACCAACACAGCTCAGATGCCATTGCAGACGCAACCATCGCCCAAGAACCAGAACGTCAAGAAGTTGGTAACCCCATTGGATGACAAATGTTGACTTCTCAATGTCTTAGAGAACCCCGCTAGGACTCAAACTTCCAAAGCACGAGACACCACTTACGTCCCTAACGAGGAAATTAGTAGGGCAACCACCTAGCTCAAGTTGGAGAACATGGCCTTGGCGTCAGGGTCCAAACAGAACAGGAGAGAGTAGGAGGCACCCAAGGCATAAGCCAATCAAGATCCGACTCGGTCCTGAGGTGGAGTGTCATCTGACAAGGAGAAGCCCATCAATAGTAGAGGCTAAGGATACGACCTGAGCAATGACAAGGAGAAGCCCTGCAAGAGGATAAGGACAGAGAAGGTGATTTATTTCTTCGAAAATGAAATGAAAGGGGATCACTACCCCATGATGACGTGAACGTAGTAAGGTTGATCATCCATAACTATAAGGTGAAGCACATCCTAGTGGATAGCGGCAGCTCGGTGGACATCTTGTTCATGGAGGCATTCAAGAAGATCCATCTGCAGAGGAAGGACCTCTTCCCTACCAATGTGTATCTGGTTGGTTTCAACAGGGACATCGTCTAACCTCTAGGAATGGTTAAGCCGTCGGTTACAGTGAGGACCACATTGAACAAGATTTCATTTGACTATAATCTTTTGGTCGTGGACACACCTTCATCATACAATGCTATTCTTTGTTGCCCTATGCTATATGCACATCGAGCCATGGAAACCACATACTACATGGCCACAAAATTCCCCACTAAGAATGGAATTAGGGTAGTGCATAGGGACTATCAAGACTCCCGAGAATGTTACATGGTGGCCTTGAAAGGCAAGGGAAAGCGGTCATTGGTGGTCAACCTAGAACTAGAGTTGTTCACGGGTCGGGTTTTGGACCTGAATTTACGCTATGTCGTGCTCGGGCTTCGGGCCGGGCTCATTCAAATTTTGGCAAAAGCTAGGCCCAAACCCAGCCCATGAACAGGTCTACCTAGAACTGCTCCCAAAGCTCGACGTGGATAGAGCTCACCCATTGGAAGATGTCATCCTCGTGTCGGTCTTAGATATCGAGCCAAAGAAGACGATCCAGATTGGGCCATGGCTCGATGAACCTCTACGCTTCTAAATTGGTAAGATATTTACATTCAAATTAGGATGTATTTTCCTAGTCGCCTGCCGGCATGCCTGGCATAGACCCCTCTGTTATTACCCATGGACTTAATGTAGTTCCCTTGCTTATACCTATAAAGTAGAGGAAAAAGAACTTCACCCCAGAGCGGTGTAGGACAATTGACGAGGAGGTTGGGAAGGTTCTCAAATGGGAAGTGGCATATGTGCGTCGACTATACAGACCTGAAACAAGCTTGACCAAAGTATATCTTCCCACTCTTAAGGATAGACAAACTAGTAGATTGCACCTCGGGGTTTAAGCTGTAGAGATTCATGGACGTCTATTCTGGTTTCTAGAATATCTAGATGGATCCAGCAGACCAAGAAAAAACAACTTTTGTAACCAAAATTGGGTTGTATTGTTACAAGGTTATGCCTTATGGCCTAAAGAATGTCGAAGCGATCTACCTGTATCTTGTAAACAACTTTTGTTTACAAATTTAATTGGAAATAAAGTAGAAGTTTACATAGATGATGTTTGTTGTTCTAAAGAATGTTTGCTATTCTAAGAAAATATATCCTAAAGCTTAACCCAAACAAGTTTGCCTTTGGTGTCACATCGGGCAAGTTCCATGGTTACATTGTCACCCAACGTGGCATCGAAGCCAACCCTGAGAAAATTAAGGCAATTTTACATAGTCTATCCCTCATGAAGGAGGTCGGTGCGAGGAAGGTAGAGGCATGTATTGACTCTTAGCTCGTGGTCAACCAAGTGAACGGGCATTATGAAGTTCAGGAGCCTTCAATGACTAAGTACTTGCATAGGTGTGTGAGCTAATCAGATAGTTTGATACTTTATCCATCCCCCAAATATTGAGATCCAAGAAAGCACAGGCTGATGCGCTTTTATAGCTATCGGCTCCTATGCAAGTCGTAGAACTGAGCAAGTTGGATTCACTTTTCGAGTATTTGCACCATGGAGAGTTGCCCTTAGATCAGAACACAGCTTGGAATGTCATTCACCCTTCCTTAATTTTGATGTCTCCATCCTAGTGAGGCCGAGTATGTGTTTTGCAAGATCCACGAAGGACTCTATGGTGAACACTTGGGGGATAGGGCGCTTGATTTGAAGCCCTCCGACAAGGTTACTACTAGCCAAAAATAAAACTAAAGGTGTAAACTGGGCCGTGCCGCCTGTGGCCTGGCATGACACAACACGACAATATGCGGGCCATGCTAGACCTAACAATAACCATGAGTGAGTTGTTTAAATTCAGTAAATAAAGAATTTTCTTCAAGAATAAATGACCAAACACTCGCACACAGCCTGGCCGAACTCCAACGACCGAACTTCTCGTTGACCAACGATCACAGCACAACTGCAAAATCATGAAAGACCAGATCCACCACAGACGGTCAAGGCCAAAACAAGCCCCCGACGAGCTTCCTGAGAACGACGCCCTCACCACAAAATGGCAAGAGGATGGCCATCAAACTCCATACACCCTCCCGATTCATAGTCGAAGCAAAGCTAATTGAGGACCACGACTAGCCCAGTCAAAGAGCGTAAAGCTCTCCAAGACCAGGTGTCACCGAGCATCCCGGAAATGTTGAGAGCTTGGAAGCACCTCAGCCAGCATAAGACCGAGGTCACTAAGCCAAATACCTCAGCTAGCGAGAATCTAAGACAAAGACCTTGGCCAGCAAAGGCTGAAGACCTCGACAAACATGAGGCCGATGCCATAGAACCGAAGACCCCAATCACAGCGTCATGTCCGAAACCCCAACTAGCCTAAGAGCAAGTATAGAAGCATGGCCTATGGTTCCTATCGACTAACCTAATTCCGAAGCAGAACATATTAGAAAAGGAAGGGAAAAACAATACAAAAAGTGCTTGAAAAAAAGACCAAACTTCCATTAGTGAATAAGTTGATATAATGATTATAAGGTCGACATATCAAGCTGTGTACAACAAAAAAAAAGGGAAGAGACAGCACATCAACTGTTTGTTGGGGGGTCCTAGGCACGCTCCTAGGTGTCGGCAATGACAACATTTCCACTATTAGGCTCTTTGATATCAAATGGGCCGAACCCATGAACGACACCGGCCACCTCTGGGAATTGACGCATCACCCTCCGCTTATAGAGAGCGAAATCCTCCTGCCAAGATTTGGTAGCATAGTTGTCCAGCTCGTTCTGATGAGCCTTCGAAGCTCTATACTCAGAGACACCCTCCTCCTTTGCCCAAGCTATCTTCGCGTCTGCCTCCTTGAGCCCCCTCTTTAGCACATCCCGCACCTCCTTGAGATCATGGATGCATCCCTTTAGCTTGTGGAATCCAACCCACTCAAATTGTATCAGTTTGGATTAATTTTTTGGTTTGGTCAGTCGGTTCAAAAGATTTAAACTTAAAAATTAAATTTAATTTTTAAATTTATAATATAATTATTAAAAATAAATTTAAAAATTAGATTTATGAAATAAAACATTTTAGACTAAGAAATATGGGAAATTTCCCACTTTTCCTTATTAAAAATTATATTTAAAATATAAAATATTAATATATCTCCATGGTTAGGTCGTTCGATTTGGGTCTGTTTACAAATGGCCAAAGTGAAACTAATCCAACTTGGTCGAATTGGGAAATTTTTGAACCAAAGGCAACCTAAAATACTAGAAAAACGAACAACTCAAGTCGAGTTGATCGGGTTGGTCGATTTAATCATTTTGATGAATAAACCTAACTGAAATTAATTAGTTATTTGTTTATTATAAAAAATTTATTAAAAGTAGTATATAAAATATTAATAATTATTAATTATTTAAAAAGTTGAAAATATAAAACAATTGTATACTCTTATGTGTTTCTATTAGGGTCATTTACTAGAACATACATTTACGGATGACAATTTTCCCCATCCCCTTCAGGGACCCGACTTCCCCGACTCGATGGGGCCGAGTATGGGGATTATTTTGGCAGGGCGGGAGTGGGGGTGGGAATGGGGATGGGGATTAATAGGAATCCCCAGTCGCGGTTACGGATGGGGATTGAGGTCCCCGTCCCCCCCCCCCCCCCAACCCCAATTATATATCTATATATATATTAAATGTTATTTATATTAAATGTACTATTATATTTTTATATTGTATATATATCAAAACATATTTAAAATGTAATTTATAATTAAAAATTTTTATTTATTTTAATTAAATTTATTTAAAAAATATACTATTATCTGAAAACATTTGGGGGATTCGGGTCCCACGAGGAAACCATCCCCGTCGAGGATCGGGGATGGGGGTTAATTTCAAAATCGAGGTCGAGGATAGGGAATATGATCCCCATCTTGCCATTCCTACACACCTTATGATTTTACATATTTACTTAAACCTACCTTATAGTTTTCATTTTACTAAAACATCCCATATATTTTACAACATATTTACTTAATCAACCTTTCATTAAGGAGTTTTTGTTTTGCCATTAGACCCATGATTTTTATTCAAAAAATACACTTAACACTTTTTTGTATAGAAAACAAAATTGACCAAATATAACTAATAAAGTGGCATGTTGCCCATGTCTTATTAAGGGCAAAAATGGTATTTTTATTTTTAATTTTCTTTTGATTAAATTTATTTAAATGAACATTAGGGTCAACATTGTCATTTTCCACTGTCATCTAATGGAAGATTGATTAAATTCATTGCAAATTATAAGTGGTGTTTTAGTAAAATACTAACTATAGGGTAGATTTTAGTAAAACTATTAGAGCTATTTTAGTAAATGACCCTTTCTATTATTTAACTTTCGCTTAATAAATCCTGTTGCATGGGTCCCCACTAGTATTACCTAAAAAAATGAAATAAAAATAAGAAATCAGAGGGCATTTTTCATTTTTATATATATATCAATAATTTAATCGTTGGTTTCTCAATTTTATTTGGAGGAAAAGTAGCAGCATGAGCAATTTGAGCTAGGTTTTTATCTTTGTGCTAAAAACAAACATTTTCAACACACTGTTAACTTGGACATTCAAATTAAATCATTTGAACCATTACCTAGCCCTTTTTTTTGTTTGGTTTTTCTAAAACATGAAAATTGGCTTAAAAGCTATTGATGACTTGGTCAAAACCCATCTAAACCAAGCAATTGAACCAACGTTATCATTGCCTCAATTGTTGATTCAAATCAGGGGTGGCAAGTTCTTTCAAAGTTCGATTTCCAGCCATGATTTCCTCCTCTCTTAAATCAGAATCGTTAATTGATAGGGATTCAAGAGTTGGATCGTTCTCTTCAAAATTACTCCGAGCTTCCCTCCTTAACCTGCGCAAAGTTCCCTCTATTTCTGGATCGTACTGAAATCACCTTGCTTAGAAAATCAAGTTACATGCATAAATCAAGGAAACCATAATAAACCATGAAAAAAATATCAAGAAAAATCTAGAGTGATGAAAATAAATAAATAAATAAAATAAAAAAATTCTACGCTAAAACACAAACAAACAAAGTGATCTCTCTTTTTTTCAAAAATTTCAAGAACGAAATAAGGATCACAAGAAGAACAAAAATCAACTAGAAAAACTCCCCGGCAACGGCGCCAAAATTTGGTGTGTTGTCGCAGGCACCAAAAAATAAAACCTATACTCCTACAAATACATGCAGTAGTGCGAGTAAGGATCGTTCCCACAGATAGTATCTAGCCTATTTTATGCTACGTGAACAAGGAGGGGGGTTTTGAGTATAACAAAAACAAATAAAAATAAAACAAAAAGGAACAACTGAATTTGAAATATTGAAATTAATCAAAAGAGCAAATCTTGGTGTAAGTCAATATCTACCATCAGAATTTTACTACTGATCATCGATGCAAGAATATATCAATTCACACATTGAATATTCACCATTGGAACTATTTTCCTCTCTCTCCTTAGTTGTAGTTAATTAGAAAACAAGCGATCTACTTAACTCTTACTACTAAATAATTCGAAACAAGCGTTAAAGATTTAATCCAGTAGTAGTTGTAAGAATTAGAGAGAGATCGATGAAGCTAAACAACACAAGCACAAGCGGTTGTATTTAATTTAGTCGAGTGTTCTTCCTAAGATCTAACAACTTCTGACGCATCAAATCATTAAAACCTAGTTGCTTTGCAGATTAGATGAATCAAACAATTATGGATCTGATATCTAACCTAGCAGTAGATTGCAACGAATAAAGAACTAGTAGGCCTCCTAGCTATTAAACAAGACAATCATGAAAATAGGCATAGAAGAACATTCGATACTCAAAGCATGAATTAAACAATAAAAATTAAATTAGATCTCACAGTTTTGCTGATTCTGAGGCTTCAGTTTCCTTCGACAAAGTATCAAGGTTTAGCCACGCATGGTCATGATGAAAACTCAAGGAAGAATTAGAGAAGAGAGGGAGGTGCATCGGCCCAGGTCTGATTGTTTTTCCTTCTCTTCTTTTCTTTTTTTCTATACTTCCCATTCCCCAAGAGAAGCCTACAAAATCTCCTAAAATTTCTCTCTAGATAACAGTCTCCAATTCTGACTTATCAAGAAAAATATTAAAAATAAAATAAAATAAAGTTCTAATGCAAGTGGGAGAGTGGTGATTTCCGCATATTGAACTTGTGGGCTAAGAAACGTTTCCAGCACATCAATAGTGCAGGTGCAACTACTTTGAGCCCGGTTTTGACCTTGATGCAGTCAGTATCTCTCAAAACTCAAAACATAAAAGTTGTATAGCTTTTCCTTTTCATTCCAAATAATCTTGAATCATCTCAATCGGAGTTCGGATGAAAGAGTTATGCCTAGATTACAAAGTGATGCCGAAACTGTCCAGAATTGCCCAATTAGCTCCATTTTTCACTTAACACCTCCATTTGTACCCTAAATCAAAATATAAGAATAATGAGTCCATTTAGGCACTAAATAAGTATAAAAGACTAAACATTAAGGGAGAAAATATGATGTTTTGCATTCTCATCACCACAATTCTCATCACACCAATTCAATAATTCTCTTAATCTCTTCTCTAGTTCTCATACTCTTTCAAGTCTCAGTCTCTCAATCTCTTGTACATTATCTGATTCTCCAATTCTTAACTTTATTGAAGTTTCAACAAGAAGAAGGCTTGCTCAACAGCTCAAATATCTCAAGTTCGCAATTTGGAAGTCTTGGACTTTTGGAGTTCAAAGGTTTTATTCATTGAAATCAAGTTGGGATTCCTAACCGACAATCCGGGTAAGTACTAATACTAGACTTTAATAGTTTTTTAGAATTTAAAAAAAAAAAATTGTCTGCTCCTCCTAACATGGTAGTGTAAGCACCGATATGGATGCTATTGGTATTGACGGAACTTCCACCCCTAGTACTGATACTAGGGGAAGGAAAAAGAAGGCCACTAAGTTGATTAGCCCGGTTTGGAAAATATTTAAAGAAAAGGAGATTCAAACATTTGCTCACCATGAGAAAGAATAAGAAGAAGAAGTAGAAGAAGAAGAAGAAAAAAAAGAAGTAGAAAAAGAAGAAGACGGGAAAGAAATAACACAAACACAAATTTGGTGGGGGTATTTTGGTACTTTTAAATATTCTCAAGAAAAAATGAGGCAAGAATTAGCAAAATACATTATACATGCTGAACAACCTTTTTTGTTAGCTGTTACCGGTCATTTTATTGATGAAAATTGCCTTTTAAATAAAAGAATTTTAAGTTTTACTAGGCTTGAATGGACACATACTGGCCCAGCTATTGCTGCAAGTACTTTAAATACTTTACATGCTTATGGAATTGACAATAAATTATTTTCTATTAGTTTTGATAGTTCTAGTAATAATGATTCAACAATAAATATTTTAAAATCTCAATTAAAACATGTTTAAATGGTTAATTATTTCAAATAAATGTGCATGTCACATCTTAAATTTATGTATTCAGGATGCTTTAAACATTGTTTATGTAAAAATTATGCTTTAAAATATAAACATTTTATATTAGATGTTAAACATAGATGGGATTCTACTGATGCTATGTTAGAAAGTTGTATTGCTTACATAGAAATTCATAGTGATTTTTATAATGCAAAAATGCCTACTAATATTATATTTGAGGAAGACTGGAAAATGGCAATTTGTATAGGAGATTTTTAAAAACATTTTTATGATGCAACTAATGAATTATTGAGTATTTATTATCCAGTTGTAATTTAGCTTATCAATTAATGATGATTAGTGATTGTTTTGCAAAATATAGAAAGAATCCATAATTTAAAAATATTGTCGAAATAATGGAAAATAAATTTAAAACTTATTGGGAGAACATTTCTCCTCTTTATTGCTTAGGTACAATATCAAAACATAGGATTAGGAAAGATTGTTTAGATATTTTACTTGAAACATATTGTGAAAATACTAATATTGAAATTGGAAATAAAAAGAAGAAGTTAATAGTTTATTATTTGAAATGTATAGTTTATATGAATCTGAAGTAACAGGGAAAAATAAAAATTCTACAACTTGTACAGATGTATCTTCCACTTCTGAACTTGAGTCCAATAGTGGAAGAGAAAAACTTTTTTATTTAATAGGTAAGAGGTAGAAATCCACTGTCTCGACAACAAGTTCATTTATTGAACTTAATTTTTATTTACAATCAAATTTTTCTACTTTAGGTGATTCTTCCTTCACCTCGAAGCGAACAAATAATTTTGGTATTTTAGCCTGATCGAGTAAACATTCAAAACATTATCTAGTTCTCTCAACCAGGCAAAAAATTGATTTATTCCATTTTCTAATTTTCATATTCCATTCATCCAACCATTGTATGCTTTGTATCATTCAAATTTAAATGAAATAAAATTCCTATTTTTCTTCCAATTTGTTATTCATTTTGAGTCTTTGTCTCTTTGACTTCTTATTTGGTTAAGTATTTTTTTTTCATTTCTTTGTTAGATTTCTTATTTTTTCAAATAGTTCCTAAAGAAAAGTTAAATATTTTAGTTTTATTTAGCAAAGAAATAAAAAAAAAATCAAAAATTTCAAAAAACAAAAAAAAACAATCTAGCCAATTTGACCCATGCCTAAGGCCCAACCTGTTGACCAGCCCAATGTGGCCCAAGCCCATGGCATGGCCTACAGCCCGCCCGACCCAAGACCACACGGACTTGGGCCATGGGCCGTGCCGAGCCGACCCCCCAAATTATCCCTAGGGAGGGCGACAACCCAAGACAGTCGACGGGCCAACACAACCCATTTTACACCTCTAAATGAAAGCCAACACAATCCAGTTCGTACAACGTTGTGATTGATGCCAGTGCCATGCCAACATACCAAACAACCCGTCGTTGACTTGCAGAACCTCACCAACCCGTGGCCTTTTGCCTAGCGGGTGATAGATATCCTCAGTCCCTTGCCACTAGCAATTGGGTAGAGGAGGTTCTTGGTCATGGGCATGGATTATTTCACTAAGTGGGTTGAGGCCAAGGCACTAGCGACCATCACACCTTGGAATGTCCAAAACTCTTCAAGAAGTATATCATTTATCGATATGGATTGCCAAGCATATTGATCTTATAATAGGAAACAATTTGAGGACATCAGATTCCAATATTGGTGTGCAGATCTGGGGATCAAACAACAATTCACATCGGTCTCTCACCCCCAGGTGAATGCTGAGGTAACAAATAGGGCCATCTTGTGAGGCGTGAAAGCTCAGCTTACCCGAGCTAAGGATTTGTGGGTCGATAAGCTCCCTAATCTCTTATGGGCGTATCGAACAACGAGTAGAATGACAATGGTTGAAATGTCATTCAATCTAATGTTTGGGACTGAAGTTATTATTCTTACCAAGATCATTGTACTGACCTTACGATCAGAAACGTATGACGAGAAGGAGAATGACAACGAGCTAAGAACCAATCTCAACTTAGTCAAAGAGGTATGCGACCTGGCTCAAATTTGAACTTCCACATACCAGCAGAGGGTAGCTTGATACCATAATGCCAGATACCTCATGCTGAGGAAGGTCATGATACCTGAGCTGGGCTCAAGAAATGTTGGCGCCAACTAGGAAGGTCCCTACAAGGTGACTAAGGTACTAGGACCAAGGACTTACAAGTTCAGAACTCTCAAAGGGAGCTAGGTACCCCGTACGTGGAATGCCAAAAACTTTAGAAGCTATTGCATTTGAAGTTTCGAGCTCCTAAGCTAAAACTTGGGGATTTTTGCTAAGTGTTGTAAGCAACAACTCAGCAATCCGAGGCTCCGACCTATGCGATCACCCACTCACGTGATTTGGTTCGACTAACCCACTCTATGCACTTCAGCTCATTAAAAACGAATGCCAACATGCACTAAGCACCTTGACATCATTTTGATTTAGCTAAATTCGTAAAAAGTTTTCTAACTTAGAGAAATTAAAGGTGAAAGAAAGGAAAACACTCTGGAACATCATGCAAAAAAGTGAATTTCCATTTCTCAGTGAAAAGAAAAAAGTACATCACTACTACAAAAAAAAAATTGAAAACCGATCTCAGAGGCTTGGGATTCATCATATGTATAGGAGGTCCAAGAAAATAGGAATATGATCACTCGTTGCTATGGGGCACGTTGTTGTCCTCAATCCACATCTCCTCAACCTCATCATTGGCTTACTCAACTCCACTATCCTCTCCTTCCTCCTCGAAATTGGTCTCCTTGCTGACCCATGCCATCATCTCAACAGTGCAGATTAAGATCCTCAGCTTCCCTAGGTTGAACCTGGGCACAAAGAAGCCACAAGCATGCAACACAACTTGAAGACCTAATAGAAGGCAGCAACGTCAAAGTCCTCCCTCTCTTGATAAAATTGTTAGAGGCACGATACTCTTCGACGCCTTTGGCCTTGGAGATGTTGATGTCTTTAGACAACTTTGACCTTCACTCTGCAAACTCTACCTCTTTCTACTCCAGCTCGTTGGCCTAATTGTTGACCTTCTTTACGAACTCGGCCTTCTCTTCTTTCTCCTACCCTAGCTCGGTCTTCAGGTCTAAGACAACTATAGAAGCCCATTCCAAATGACCTTAGCAGTCCTCCATGACTATCAGTAACCCGATTTGGCTTGGTTCATAGAGCATATGTCAAGGAGATCACCTGAAAAAAATCTCAAGATAGTTAGAAAGTGACAAGAGACGCACAACATAAATTGAAGTTGTAACAGCATTTACCGCCATGAGGTAACAAAGTATCTTTTTGTCGACCTTAGTAGGTCACCATGTACACTACTGTCTCTAACTCCTTTGGGATGACGACAACTTTACTCATCTCTAGCACTGTCAACGGGTCCAAGGTCGAGCGTGTTTCCCTAGAGCCAGCCTCTGAGGTGTCGATCCCGTTGGCATTGGGAAGTGGGCGACTCTCCTTAGGAGCCTCAACGCTGCCGGATTTTGTAGAGACACCCTTTTCTCGTTCATCCTCAATGAGGTTGATGTGGACAACTTCGGAAGCAACCTTCCTGACCTGCTCATTGATCGTGACTTGAGGAGCCTTGTTGTGGGCCACCTTCCTCTTCTTCCTCTTCATGGATTGGAAGAGCCCCAAGGTTCTTACTCCCAACATGTCTAAGTGTGGCATGACGACCTACTTAGAGGGCTTAGCCCAGCTCGAATTAATGCCTCCTCGGTCAAAAGTCCCCAACCCATTCTATCTTCCAAAACAAGTCTTTTACTCTCTATTGCAGGATCTCACTCTAAGTGGCATACCCTATGTTCCTTATGGTCGTCTTCCACTCTGGGTTAAAGGGCCACCCATCATTAGCGTCGAGGGAAAAGAATCTTCTCTTCAACTTTGGCACCTTGGATAGGAATCCACCTAGCAATTCGCAATTATGATGGTAGGACAAATAAAAGCTATATTTCTAGGTAGGGTTCCTCTTCAGGTGACAGAGGCCAATGAAGTTATTAAGGGTTAGAGGGAAGCCGTATTGGTGATAGAACAAGAAGGTGTGTACAAGGGTCCTAACGGAGTTTGGATGAAGTTAAGCAATTAAGATAGTAAAGTACCCCAACACCTCGCCAATGATGGGGTGGAGTAGGAACCTGAGCCTGGCCACCAAGGCCTACTCAAAGATGCATATCTCATTGTACTTGGTTATGAGCTTCACCACCTCCTCGGGTGTGAGAGCTCTATCGGGCCAAACTCTAACCTAGTCTTAGGTTGACAATAGGAGGTCAAGGCCCCTTTATGGGAACCTCGCCGTTCCTAAGCTGAGAACCCCTCCTTGGCGTGAACAACCCTCTCCCCCTCTCCTCTAGACTCACTACGAAACATAACTTAAAGATGGAAAGGAAAAGAGAAGAAAAGGAAAAGACTCACTAAAGACTAAGAGAACTGACCGACCTTGCTGACCTCAGTCAACCATGTCGAGCTCTTCGACCTCACGATGCTCCAATCTCACTCAAACTTCAGAAGACAGGTGTCGATACCCCCAAAGGCCTCTATTTATAGACGGGGAACCCGTCATATGAATGGTTGAGATCGATCCAATCCAATCCCTAGGAGAGATATGATGGTTCATCTTCTGAGGCCAAAATGAGTTTAGCGTGCTTTTTATGTCCGCAGAGCCTAATGACCACATGACGTTTGTGCATGCCCAAGACGCAACATGTCAGATGGTCCAAACTGGGCGAACTGGTTCGATCTTGAACCATGATCCAATGAAGAGCTAGCGTTAGGTGCTAGGCCAAAATCACCCCGAACTGAGCTACCCCCTTCATCGAGATTGGCACATCAGGCTTCGGAGTGGGGGGAAATTAATGAACGGTGATCTAACCATCTACCCACGAAGAGCCACATGGCTAGCCCGAACCATTTAATTGACACCTCGATGCCACATGGAGGTAGGTTGCGCCTAACCAAGTCTATCCAATCTGACCAGCCCAACCTATGTCTCAACCGAAAGAAGACTGGCTGGTTGCTCCACAACAGAGCGGAGCAAATCACCTCAGGAGAACAAGTAGGTGACTTCAAATGCTTGCTTGACCTCCTCGACTTGGGCAACCAACGACTTGAGTAGCTAGCTGACCTACATGGCATGTTGTCCTTATTCGCTTAACATGCCTATTAGTTCCAAAACAAATGGTGGCACGTCGTCCACCTAGCAGGGATGACCCCCAATCCCACATGCTTTAAAGGGACTGGATGAGGATCATAACTAGCGCCGGTAGAACGTGCCCCAAAGGTATCGGGCTGATAAGACCTATCATTCCCGGATATCTTGGACACAGCTCTTGGACCCCAAAGCCTATAATAAGGCACCTCCACGCCTTCACAAGGTAGGTGCAATTTAGTGAATTTTAGCTCGCTAGCTCCTACAATCTCCCTTTGCCTTCTTGTTCACTCAGCTAACTTAAGCATCGGAGTGCCAAGCCCAGGTCCAAACCCTTGTACACTTTGATACATTGCTTCTTATAGATCGATTTGCCAACCTCAACACCACTTTTCCGAGCTATCATCCAGCAAGGAAGCTGGGCGATTCGACCACCATCAATAAACTCTATGATGATTAGGATGGTCTAGGGCCGTAGATAATCAGATCATGATCAGGTTATGGTTCAAATGGTTTGGTCGGCCAGTTCACTACAGGTTGAAAACTAGTTAAAACAAGCATACACTAAAATGCATTCCTAGGATTGGAGTTTTAGCTGTTGTGATTCTCATATGTGATGTAACAATGCAAATGTCTTATGTAATCTACCCAAAATATTTCAAATACAAATAGCATTGGTATACTAGACTACCTGAAGAACACATTATTTTTTTAAGGGAAAATTCCAGATCAGTACCATGTACTTTGGCTCGAGTGACACTTTAGTCCCTGAACTTTAAAATGCGACAGTCTAACATCCAAACTTCCAATTTGTGACAATCTGGTACCTAACGTTAATTCACCATCAGTCAAAGTCATTACGTGAGAATAGGTGCAGTTTAAATAATTTCATAATGTCAAACTAACCTTTATTATTCAAATATTACCCTTTTCCTTTCTTTTTACCCTATTCCCCTTTCTCTTCAATCTGGGTTAAAGGAACAATAGAACAGAGGTGGCGTTCACTGACCATCCGTTCTTTTTCCCTCTTATCCAATTGAGTTCTAAAATCTATTCTACTTTGTGTTTAGTCTATCATGGGGATGGATGGAAAGAACAAAGAGGTTGCAAAATCTCGAAAGACTCTGGTCACTTGGTCATTGCTGAGAAAGATGAACGTGAACCAAAAGAAAATGGCAGGGTTTACTGGGAAGCACACTCGATTAATCTACAATAGCGACGACAAGATAGAAGAAGAAAGAAGAGGTTGCAGAAATGAAAAGTTTATCACCTGGTATTGTTCATTTGAATGGTATGCCCACTCTGGAAGGGTAGCATCTCCGCTTCCTCGAAGAAGAGTAAAGAGGAGAGATGGGCTTTCGATGGCGATCAATATTGTAGGAGATTATGATCTCTCTATTTTTTTTTTTTTTTGAGAGGAACAAATTTCTGAAAGCGACACAGGCGATGCAAACAATGGAGGTGCTTTTTCGGTTCCCAGGTTTTGTGAAGATTCAATATTTCCCCCATTGAACTACAAGGCAGAGCCACTAGTATAGACGATTGTAGTGAGAGATGTTCATGGTGTGATGTGGGATTTCTGGCACATTTACCGTGGGACGTTGTGTCGGCATTTGTTGACGACTGGGTGGAGTAAGTCCGTTAATCATAGAAGCTTCTTCCTTGAGATTCAGTAGTTTTTATGTAGAATGAAACTGGAGAACTTTCTATTGGGATAAGGCGCACTGCGAGGTCAAGTGGTAGTATGGATTGTGTTCAGCGTTACTATCATGTTGGGTCTGTGGCTTCTCCTATTGTGAAAATGGAAGAGGGGTTTGGAAGTGGAGAGGGGTTCTTGAGGTAGTAGAAGGGGCAGGGTTCCAGCTGAATTTGTAGTAGAGGCTATTGAATTAGTGGGAGTAAATAGGTTGTTTATTATCCAAGGGCAGGTTCATCAGATTTTGGGATCAAGGCGGAGGCGGAAGAGGAATCCCTCAATATAGTGGTCATTTTTGTCATTTCATAAATGATTCAAATTTGATTGTTGAAAAATGAAATGGGTATTTATGTCTTTTTATGCGTTGACTAACGATGGGTTAACGCCAGGTACCGTATTGTCACAAATTGAAAGTTTGGGTATTGGATTGTCGCATTCTAAAGTTTGGGGACCAAATTGTCACTTAAGCCAAAGTAAAGGGTACTGATAAGAAATTTTCCATTTTTTTAAGTAAATAGAATTCAACAAAGAACACAAAAATGATTATGCTCATCTAATTATGAGAATGTTAACCGATAAACATCGGGTTACCAGGTGCACTGACCGATTGACCTTTTTCATTTAATTATACGTCTCAGCATGTTGTTAAGGCTGCAATTGTTATTGATGCAAATTGCTGTTAAGGTTGCAATTAAATTACCAAAATCAATAATTTTTAGTAACTAAATTACCAAAATCACTAATCATTGCTCAAAAATTATAGTAAATATCAAAATGATTGAAAATATAAAAAAAAATTATATTTATTGAAATTATTTTTCCACTGCAAAAAAATTAATTAATGTCTGATAATATCATTAAATATTAATAAATTGACAAAAAATACAGAAAATATGAATAACTACTTATAGCTTAAAGCTATTGATAATATCAAAATTACTAAAATGTAAAAAAATAAATTTATATTTATTGAACTAAATTTTCTAATGAAATATTACTAATAATTTTTAATTATTAAATTGTTTTTTATTAAAATTTTAATTAATTATTTATTTTCAGTAATTATTGACTTCAATAATTAATTTTCGAAAATTTCTGAAAGTAAATTATCAAATTTAGTAATTTTCATAAAGCAATTTTTAGTAATTAAATTTTCCAATTTACCAAAGTTACGAAAAATTATAGTTTAGGTATTGATATTTACTGAACAATATTCAATAATATCAATAATTATTGAAAATTATCAAAATTAATTTAAATACCCAAGTTAATTTAACCACGTTTTTGGTTTTTAGATGGCTTATTGAGCATGTAATATAGATCATGATGTGTTTTAAGAGGAATTTTAGGTGGGAGAAATAACTCAAGAGAAATTTTTGGAGGGGGTTGGCTAAGTGATTGGAAACATGAGAGAGAGAAATCTATAATAGAATATAGATGCACCTTAGGTAAACATTCCCTATTATAATTTAAGTTCCACTAGTAATGACATATAGTTAACACTTAATACTTGATTAACGAAACTTCATTAATATAACATATAATATGCATCACACTTTTAGCTACTTCTTGCTAATTAATATAATATATATATATATATATATATATATTTAGACAGTTTTGTATGCCCTTAGCTTCAATTAGAATGATGTACATTATGAGTTTATTGTAAATGAATAAAAGTACATATTTGATTCATGTTCCCTTGGTATGTTTCTGTGTAATACCCTTAAATTGGACACCAAATGAGATTCGTGTTAGTTTAGAATGTTCACAGCCAGTGGGTCGGTCTAGGGAGACCTATCCTGTTAAGGCTGACACTGTTGTGCCACCAAGTCGGTTGGGGTGGCCTGTCTCAGCTGCCAGGGTGAGACCCTAGGCGCATACAGTGTAGGATTAATTGAATCTTTGAACTGGACCAGATTTCCAGTATTGCCCTGTACCTTAGAGATTGATGGGCAAAACTGGAAAGTTACACCCGACCCCTAGACTCGATTATGATACTGCACTAGGTGTCGGATTGGGCTATCTTTGATGTACCAATCAGTGAGATCCTTAGCGGGGGTCAAAACCTGGGTATGTTGGGACAGTCTGAGAATTCATCTGAGTGGGTGATCATAGTGACAGGATCAGCTCCTTTGTCGGACAAAGGTAATGATCGGGGATGCACTCTCACTGATGGAAACCAAGACTACCAATAGCCGATTTCAATCGTTGAGATTTGTTTTGCAAAGTATGTTTTATATGAGATATAAAAGTATATATATTATGGTTTCTAAAAGGTTTGCAAAAAGGTTTTAATTCCCGGGATCTATATAAGTAGAGAGTGCAACACTGTTCCTTGCAGACAAGGGAGAGGTCCTCTCTTGTCGGGTAGTGTATGATCATTATGGGCTGAGAGGTTAAGTGTAAGACCATTGAGGATAATACCTGATGGGCTAATCTTGCATCTGCCCACAATCCCTGGGTGTTACAAGGTGGTTTGGCCCAGGGACCACTTAGGGTAAGTGTTGGGCCCATAGAACCCATTTGATGGGTTTCAAGGGGTGCACTGTCCATAACAGTGTATTCGGCCAGGCCTTGTAACAAAGGCTGGGCCGAACCCATGTGGCTGATGTGTAGATCAATGCTTGGGTCCCATGCCCTACAAGGAAGCCCAACTGGGCAGCAGTTAGGAAGTTTAAGTGAGCACATAAGCTTAATGGGCCTAAAGCCCATTTCGAACTGGGCTATTTAATTAGTTAAATATGGGGCGAATTCTGAGATGGATTAGCAGATAGGGTAAGGTCTTAACCCTATCCACTCAGAGAGTCCAGATCTGAATGTGATTCAGATCTAGAAACCTCCTAATGAGATTAGGAGAAAGCTAATCTTATCTGCAGATAAGATAAGGGTTAATTCTTATCACCTAAAGGGATATCTAATCTAAATCAAATTTGGATCAGCAAGTCCTAATTGGATTAGGAGCTGATCCTTTAGGGTTACAAGAGAAAGAAGGGGCGGCAGCCTTTAGGAGAGTTGGTTTTACATCCTCTTTAGTGCTGAAAAACACAAAAGAAAGAATTAAGCAACCCTGCAGAATTCTTTCTTGCCGTCTCCTTGTTCTTGCCGCCCAGTTTGCCAATTCGATCTCCAATTGTGGGAGAAGTCAAGATTCGATCTTGACATCAATTCTTTGAGAAAGAATTGATAGGAAGTTGTGCTCACGTGCCATCCTATTGTTTCTTGCGAATGACAGAATTCTTGGAGAAGAATACTGTTGATTCTGCTCTATCCTGCACTACGCCATCTTTAGTGGGAGCAGTCTTTGGATCCTTCCTTGGGCGTGAACACCTTCGTTGGGAGATATTACTTCTCCGTATCAAGTATAATCTTCTCCTACTACTTTTGGTTCAGATCTGGTTCAGTTTATAGTTCAAGATTGATCCTTGAAAATATGATTTTATAAATAGGGAATGTGATTCCCAGTTGAAAGGGAGAGAAAAATTTTTGAAATTCGCCCCTTTATTCTGCAAGATTTGGGCATCCATACGATGGATCTCTCATCCCTTCATATATATATATATATATATATATATATATATATATAAACTCTGATGGATGTCATCACCATGCAGATACTTATATTAATGAAGATCTTTAGGTAGTAGGATAAGAGGCATCCATGGCAATGCCACAAAGGCCACCATTTGAGCCAACATCTCGTTGGATTCGCATATATCCACCATCTCCCCATTGAGTGCCCCATGAATTCTGGAGTAGCCAATACTTCATACCATCTTCACTTGTACGATAACCAACCACTGTAACAGCATGGTTCAATTTTGTTACACATTCCCTAGTGAAAATACCACTGTGGTAATTGTGGAAGTCAGGACTGTTGGCAGCTATGGCGACGGAAACTGGTTGCATTGCTACAGCTTGCAATAGTGCATATTCGTCGCTTGAAGGGACTTGCTCATATCCATTGATACTTGCTGCATTGGATGTTGACTTCTCTGTGTCGCACACTCCCTGCACTGCACTGTAAGGGTAGTTTTCTTTAGTGGTAAGGCCTCCATTTTGTTGGATAAACTCGAATGCTTTTTCCATGGAACCACCATTTCAGTGTTGCAGTCTAACAGCTCTTGCTCAGTGATGTGGCTCATTGTGACACTAGCAAGTGCACTAGCTGTTCAAGTAGTAAAGTAGTGAATAAAGTATCGTTCCCACGAGAATTTAGGAAACAATTACCAATACTAAATTGGGCACTTCTTATCTGATCAACAATCAATCAAAACTTTATTCAAAAGCTAAAAATCCTAAACTAAAACCTATCTAAATTATTGGCCCAATTTCCTTCAATTCAGGTTAGAAGAGTAAGCAGTTAATGTTAATCTCAGAATTCAGCAATCAATCAAATTGAATCATTCGAATAGATTGTGATTAAGCCTTGGTTTGGTGAAACCCCAAGGTCATGAGCAGCCTTTTTCGAGTGCATGTTCATCCTATGCATTAGTGATGATCCTCATATCTCTATCAAGGATCTAATCCCATGCATGCATTTCTTCAAACACTTCTAAGGCATCCAATTCAAATCTAAGAATCATTCAAACATTTCTTCAATTCAAATCTGAATTGATCACCAATTGAATTGTGCAAGTTATCTCTAACCTTGCATCCAATTCAGTTCTTGAATAGTAGATCTGAATTCCTAAAGTCTTTCTCAAGCACTCTAAGAATTCCAAGCTTAGATCTATTCGGCCAATCTGAAAAATTGCAGGTCTGAATTCTCTTTCAAGCAATTCAGATCTTGCAATCTCATATATGAGTTTTGAAAGTTTAATTGGCTGAATTGATCTACAATTAACCCTTATTCAAGAAACTTTAATAACAATTCACACACATTCGAATGAATCAAAAAGAAATTGATTGCTGAACTGAAATTTTACAAACTTAATTACATCAAGAAAGAATAGAAGAGGGAAAAAGAAACATAAAGGAAGTTGAATTTGAATCAAAGGAAAATGAAACTAGAATGGAATTATTACAATAGATCTCTGAATCAAAAACCCCCAATTTCGAACTCACCTTCTCTTCTTGCTAGCTTCACTTGAACTTTTTCAGCCCTTCTTCTTCTCTTCCTTGTGCCTAGCCCTTCTTCTCTTCTCTTCTCATCAAGGTATTCGAACCTCTAGGAGTGGGAGAGCATTTCTCTCAAGTAATTGAACACCTTCCCCCCTTCTAGAGGCCTCCTTATATAGATTTTCAAGGGGGCTCTTGCCCCTTCTTGAAGCCTCTAGAATGGGGTGTATTACACCCCCTTCTTGAACTTTCTAGAGTTCTCTTGAAAGCCTTCTAAGAGTTGTCGCCCCTAGCTCTTTGGGCTGCACTTAGGCTCCCTCTTAGCAAATGATAGCTACACTCTAGGCTGCTCTTTTGGGCTAAGAATGGGCCTTTTCTACTAGGCTAAATTTTACTCTTTGCTAGGTTTTCTTTTCTTGAGTTTTTTCAAGGAATCAACTTGTTCTTCTTGGGCCGAAGTGCTCTCTCTTGCTTCCACAACCGGGCTGGGCTGAAATTGGTTTTTTTGAACATTCTTTTCTTGCCTTTTTTCTTTCTTTTTCTTGGTTTAATTACCCTGAAATCTTTTCTTATCATTAAACTAAATTACGGCAAAATTAAATAAAAATGGCATAAAAATCCATGCAATGACCTCATAAATTATAGATAAATTGTATGTTCATCACTCAGATAGAGAGATTAGTTGACCTGTCTTGATTTGGATAATCACGTCCATTGCTGCCACTGCCGAGAATGCCCTACAACATCCTAGCCACGAAGAGCCACATGGCTAGACTGAACCATTTAATTGACACCTCGATGCCAGAAGGAGGTAGGTTGCACCTGACCAAGTCTATCCAAGCTGACCAGCCCGACCTACGTCTCAACCGATGGAAGAACTGGCTGCTCCACAATAGAGCGGAGCACATTACCTAAGGAGAACAAGTAGGTGACTTCAGATGCTGGCTTGACCTCCTTGACCTACATGGTGTGTTGTGCTTATTCATTTAACACGCCTATCGATTCTAAAACAAATGGCGGCACGTCGTCCACCTAGCAGGGATGACCCCCAATCCCACATGCTTCAAAGGGACTAGATGAGGATCATCACTAGCGCCGGTAGAACGTGCCCCAAAGGTACTGGGCCGATAAGACCTATCATTTTCGGATATCTTGGACGGCTCTTGGACCCCAAAGCCTATAATAAGGCACCTCCATGCCTTCACAAGGTAGGTGCAATTTAGTGAATTTTAGCTCTCTAGCTCCTACAATCTCCCTTTGCTTTCTTGTTTACTCAACTAACTTAAGCATCGGAGTGCCTATCTCAGGTCCAAACCCTTGTGCACTTTGATAATTAGGTTCTTATATATTGATTTGCCAACCTTAACACCACTTGTTCGAGCTATCATCCAGCAAGGAAGCTGGGCAATTCGACCACCATCAATAAACTCTATGATGATTAGGATGGTCTAGGGCCGTTGAAAATCAGATCATGATCGGGTTATGGTTCAAATGGTTTGGTCAGCCAATTCACTACAGGTTGAAAACTAGTTAAAACAAGCATACACTAAAATGCATTCCTAGGATTGGAGTTTCAGCTGATGTGATTCTCATATGGGATGTAACAATGCATATCTCTTATGAAATCTACCCAAAACATTTCAAATACAAATAGCATTGGTATACCAGACTACCTGAAGAACACATTATTTTTTAAGGGAAAATTCCATATCAGTACCCTGTACTTTGGCTCGAGTGACACTTTAGTCCCTGAACTTTAAAATGCGACAATCTAATATCCAAACTTCCAATTTGTGACAATCTGGTACCTAATGTTAATTCATCGTCAGTCAAAGTCAACACGTGAGATCAGGTGCAGTTTAAATAATTTCATAATGTCAAAACTAACCTTTATTATTCAGATTTTACCCTTTTCCTTTCTTTTTACCCTATTCCCCTTTCTCTTCAATCTAGGTTAAAGAAATAACAGAACAAAGGTGACGTTCACTAACTGTCTGTTCTTTTTCCCTCCTATCTAATTGAATTCTAAAATCTATTCTACTTTGTGTTCAGTCTGTCATGGGGATGGATGGAAAGGGCAAAGAGCTTGCTAAATCTCGAAAGACTCTGGTCTCTTGGTCATTGTTGAGAAAGATGAACGTGAACCAAAATAAAATGGTAGGGTTTACAGGGAAGCACACTCGATTAATCTACAATAGCAACGACGAGATAGAAGAAGAAAGAAGAGGTTGCAGAAATGAAAAGTTTATCGCTTGGTATTGTTCGTTTGAAGGGTATGCCCACTTCGGAAGGCTAGCATCTTCGCTTCCTCGAAGAAGAGTAAAAAAGAGATATGGGCTTTCGTTGGCAAGGAGATTATGATCTCTCTGTTTTTTTTTTTTTTTTTTTTTGAGAGGAACAAATTTCCGAAAGAGACACAACTTATCTGTTGAGGGGAATAGTTTGTTTTCATTCTTAGTTTACTAGTTGTCTTTCATAGTATACCTACAAAATGAGTTAAAAATCCCCACCGTCGGTTCCACAGTTTGCAACTTCCTGCAAGTCCATGCGAAGCAGGCTTCTTCTTCTCTAGATTTTAGTTCTCTGGTCTGCATCGAGCGCATCGCTCTGTGCAGAATCGTGTCGGTTATGTTCCTAGCGAATTTTGATACTTGTGAGGTTTTTGCAAAATACGTCTTGAACCGCCAGATCAATCATTTTTCGGAATGGTTCGTATGCCATCAGTTGCAATGGGATTGTCGCAGGATGGTGAGGTTGAGGATTATGAGGAAATGATTTTGTCACTCTCGAAGATCCTGACACCAAGCGATGCAAACAATGGAGGTGGGTTTTCGGTTCCTAGGTTTTGTGAAGATTCAGTATTTCCCCCATTGAACTACAAGGCAGAGCCACCAGTATAGACGATTGCAATGAGAGATGTTCATGCTGTGATGTGGGATTTCCGGCACATTTACTATGGGATGTCACATCGGCATTTGTTGACGACCAGGTGAAGTAAGTTCGTTAATCATAGAAGCTTATTGACGACTGGACGAATTAGCAAGAGTAAATAGGTTGTTTATTATCCGATGGCAGGTTCACCGGATTTTGTGGTCAAGGCGAAGGCGGAAGAGGAATCCCTCAATATAGTGGTCATTTTTGTCATTTCAAAAATGATTCAAATTCGATTGTTGAAAAATGAAATGGGCGCCGCTGCTCTCTTTGTTGGAGCCGTCTCTGCAACTGGAGATGGCGGTGGCAAGTGGCGGTGGCAGGTAGCTGTCGAAGTGCGGCTGTCAAGCGTCAGATCCCAAGTCAATCAGGTGCGCCACCCCTGGGTACGGACTTCCTCGGTGTCAGGCGTGGTACGGTTGTTCAGTTTGGCGTCCTGGAGGCGAAGTGCTGGAGTGGTGAGCGAGGTGAAGTCTCGAGTTCAGATAGAGGTGTGTCCCGAACTGCCATGGGGCAGGCCAGTTCGGGTTGTTGCCCTTTGTGTTTGTAAGGCTCGGGAAATAAGGGAGAGCTCGGGCTCCTTGCGAGGAATTCGGGCTCCTTGTAGGGAGTTCGGACCACTGGTTCATCCTTTCGGAACTCGCACCTTGGACGCACTGTTGTGCCGAGCTGTTGCCTTTGCCACGTGTTGAATGATCACGAGATCGAACCAAATCTTCCTTCATCAGATTTCATTCTAAATTAAAACATAACTAAAATAGAAAAACGGTAAAAAATTATCAGTTGCCCAAATAATTTTCAAGCCGAACGGTCTAATCATTCAGATCAACGGCATGCAGTTCAAAAACACTGGTGTCATGCCTCACAATAACCAATAATAACATCTTATGTCATGCCTCACAATAACTCAATTTCTCTCTTTGCATGGATGGCTTGTGACTGACGTGGGGTATTATTATTATTTCCAACTTTTAACGATTTTTACATTTTGAAAGCGACATCGGAAACCTTATGAAGATGGTCATACAAATAAATAAATAAAATCACTCCTTTCAGGAAGTATGTATTTCCGCTTTTTCAAATATGGATGATAAGGATACGCCTCTTCGTTTTGTGAAAAATTTTGAATGTTAGATGAGATGTTGAAAAACGGAAATAAGCTGACCACATTATGACTTATTTTTGAATTATTTATGGATTAGAGTTAATCAATATGAATATATGATATGATAGCCTAACTAATTAGGGCCATGTAATTTGACTATAGAGTTGTCTTGATTATCAAGTGGTGAATGAGACTAGCTAACTCCTAGAACAACGATCATGCAAGAGAAATAAAACCACGGATTTTTTCTTTTTTTTTTTTGGAAAAGTAAGGGCAAGCCTAATGTAGATTTCTGAATTTTATTACAGATTTATAAACATTTAAAATGTCAATAATGCCCATTCCATACAAAAATGTCCACCTGTGAATTGACATCAATTCCAAGCTGATATTTATATCAACTGTACTTTGGGCCTAAAAATTCTGACCCTGGACTGAACCGTCATTCTCCCTAAATTATAACCTACATGTTTTCATAATTCTTTTTTATCAAAACCATATTTAGAAGAACATAAAACAAAGATTTTCAATAAATAAAGAATATTAAATAACGAACCCCACACAAGAATATAAGATAAGCAATAAATAAATATTTGCAAGAATAGGCTGAACCAACGTTTTAAAAAATGACCCCGAAATGGAACCGTTCTATTGACCGGTTTTTGGGTCGACGGTCTAACCGTCCAGTTCAAACAGATGGCCCATTCTGGCAGCAAAATTAAAAAATAATTAAAAAAATAAAAAAAATGTCAAAAACCATTGAATGGGTCGACAGTTCTACCGCCCGGGTCAATGGTTTATTGACTTTTTCAACGATTTTTTTATCAAATTTCAGGTTTGAGGTAAAATGGAACTGGTTACCTAAACGATTCCTGGGCCGAACGGTCCGGCCGTCTGGGTCAACGACGGTTTGAAAACGTTGGGCTGAATTATATATGCAAAACCCATTTTAACAATTTATTATATTATATTATATTATATATGTCATTAATGTTATGTATGTTAAATTTTAGTTAATTGTGTATATTCGCATTTATATTTATATAGGAAAGTTTATTAACAAGTTCATGAATATGTTAAATATTGCTTTGACGTGCGGGCAAATTAAGATATGTTTTCAAATTAACATAGTAGGGATTTGTAATATGTCAAAATAAATTATTTTTAAGTCTTAGTCCTCAAAAGCAATAATTTGACAGGATCGCCTCTAAAGCCTAAGGGTAATATTTAATATAATTATGACCTTTTTCAATATTAAAAATGACAAATTTTGATTCTGCATTTTCTACAAGAATATGTTTTAAATAGATAAATGTTAGTATGTGAAAATTTATAATATGAGAATGAAACGATAATAAAACCCCTTGTATTGCTAATAGGTATTTTCCATTATGGCACTAGTCCCATAATAGTATAAGTTATAACCCTTTTTAAATATATTAATTAGACCTAATTAATGTTTATAATAAACTGTAATGCACACATAACATTTCGAGAAAATTCTTAATTAGAATCCTGTAATTTCGGCCTAGTGCCGCTTTGGTCCCTGAATTTTAAGACGTGATAATTCAGTATGGTTTTTAAAACTGGACCGGACTGGATGGTTGGACCAGAAAAATCGGGAATCGGTCAGGTGATTGGTTCCGTTTTTCCCAAAAACCGGATTTTCCCCCAAAACCATTGATTTTGGTCAGCAAACCGCTGAACTGGGCATTTGAACCATTCGTACGGTTTTGACCATTTTTTATTTTTTAAATTTTTTTTATTTTTTCTCAGAACAGTCCGAGTGTTCGGTTCAAACGGTCGAACCGTTTGACCTAGTAACCGGATCCCTGACCGGTTCGGTCTTTGGGTCGGTTTTAAAAACCATGCAATTCAGTACTCGAACTTTCAAAACATGTCAATCCATTACCTATCGTTAACCAGTCCAATCCATTAACCATCTGTTAAGTTGCATTTGAAAAGACACAAATGTCCTTCCAATGTCATCTAATTTTCTTTATCAGCCATCTAAGCATTGATAAAAAATAAACAGTCCTAAATCCTTGTCTATTATTTTTTTCAACAAAGTTAGAATCACCAGAATGCCCATTGAGATGTGACCCTAATTTTCTTGAATAGAAGAGGAAAGGATTTGGGACCGTTCATCATGGTTTTCAAAACCGGACCGGACCGGAGGGTCAGACCAGAAAAACTGGGAACCGATCACCTGACCGGTTCCGTTTTTCCCCAAAACCATTGATTTTGGTTAGCAAACCGCTGAACTGGTCGGTTAACTATTCAAATGGTTTTGACCGTTTTTCAATTTTTTTATTTTTTTTTTTATTTTTTGTCAGAATAGGCTGACCATCTGAGTCAAACGGTCGGACCGTTCGAACCGGTAACCAGACCCCTGACTGGTTCGGTCACCGGTTCAGTTTTAAAAACCATTGCTGTTCATTTTTTATTAACGTTTAGATGTTGATAAAAATAAAAATAAAATAGATGCCACTAAAAAAACATTTTTCTTTTCAAATACCATTAACGACTAGTTAATGAAATGATTAACAGCAAGTACTAAATTGATACATTTTAAAAATTTAAATACTAAATTATCGCATTCAGAGACTAAAATGACACTAGGTCGTCCAAAGTAGATTTCATGCAGCGCTTTTCTCCACACACAAAATGCAATAAATAAAAGAAGGGACAAGGCCGACCAGGTAAAATCCTATATCATATCTAAGCCTACCTTCTACTTTGTATGTTGATATTTCGGGTATTGTTGTATTTTCACTGCTTTTGACGTAGAAAGGGAAATTAATTGGATCAGCCAGTGAAACAAATTTTTTAATTCACTATAGTGAGTAAGGTTTTAAAACTATCTTTCACCGTGACCTGGATGGTCGATCGGACAGAAAAGCGGGCAGGGTATCAGTTTTATTTCAGCCCCGAACCACTTTTTCCCACCCATTGACCCAGCTGATGGTTGAACCATTAATCCGAACAATGGTTTCTGGGCAGTTTTTATATTTTAATTTTTTAATTCTTTTAAAACATCACCAACTGATTTATACAGATCAGATGGTCGAAATTGAACAATGGTTACAGGGTTCAATTTCGTTTGAAGGTCCTACTTCATAGGTTTATCGCTTTCAAGCGAAGTAGCAATCAACTGATTCAAGTCCTCTCCATGTAGAATGGAAAGAACGCTTACCAGTTCAGTACTGTATATTGACACTTGTTCATTTGCTGATGAAATGCGTTTGTCATCAACAGCTGCTTTGTCCGTCATTTAACTGGTCCACGATTAGATAGAGAAAGGTGTAGTATACCCAATTGGACCAATCTACATCTCTACATGAAGATTGAAGACCCCTAAACGAACACTTCAACAAAAGAAAAAAAGAAGACAAGAAACACATTTCTGCTTTCCAGGACTTAAAGTACAAAGAATATACGACCCAACAACAGAAACCAGCACTAGATCAAGCTTTCATTAACATCATAAAACCATTTACATTCCATCCCTTAAGAGGGAAACGACCAAATTAATTAAGTACACATGCTTATATATATATATATATATATATATATATTAGATACATATAAAAAATAAGCACAAATTAAAAAACAAGTAACGTGGAGGATAAAGCAATTTAAATCATGGTTTTTAAAATTGGACCGGACGGTTGGACCGTTTGATCTGGAACTGATTATGGTTTTGGGTTAAAACCATGATTTAAAAACTATAGCTATTAGGCAATAGGATAGGAGGCTTGCATGGCGATGCCACAGAGGCCTTCCTTGGAAGCCACATCTCTCTTCATCCTTATATACCCTTTCTCCCCCCAAGTAGTGCCCCATGAATTCTTCACCAGCCAATATTTGGTTCCATCACTGCTCGTCCCATAACCAACTGCAGTAACACCATGGTCTAGGTTGGTTCCACACTCCCCGGTGAAGATGCCGCTTGAGTAGAACTGGAAATCAAAGCCACCGGCATCTATGGCCACCGAAACTGGTTGGTTGGAAACAGCCTTCAATAACGCCACCTCGTTGTTGGCTGGAACGTCTTCGTACCCACTGATTTTAGCTGCAGACAAAGCTGACTTCCTCTTGTCGCAAGTTCCGTCTGTTTGCTTGTATGGGTAGTTGGCTTCGGTGGTGAGGCCTCCGTTGTGTTGGATGAATTGGAAGGCGTTATCCATGAAACCACCCTCGCACCCATAATCACCACCGGCGGTGTCACAGTCTACCAGTTCTTGCTCTGAGAGAGAGATCAGTTTACCTGCCTTGAGCTTTGTAATCCCTTCCATGGCTGCCACAGCCGAGAATGCCCAACAACACCCTGTATTTAATTTGATATAACATATATGCATGAGCCAATTGTGCCACCGTTGGCCCGGATGGTTGGACCATTTGACTCAGAAACCATCCAGACAACCGGTTCTATTGCAGAATTTTGCCAAAAAAAATTGAGTTAATTAATCAGCCACCCAAAAACCGGTTGCCAAAGGGATTCCAGCTCTGGATTGGTTTTTAAAACATTATATAAGCACATAATTTCTGTTTTATTATTCTACTAATAAGATATTGTTGTGCCATATCTTACCACAGTCGCCTTGGTCCTTGATGGGGGTGACAGCTCCTTTGCTTCTCCAGTCCATACTTGGGAGGACTGAAGTCATATTTTCATACCTGAAGGATGTTTTAGACGACGATGGCTGTGTAGACCTTTTATACCCATTACGAGATGCCTTGAACTCTTCGTTGGTTTGGTCTGCAAATCTATTGACGCTAAGTTTATATGGCTTGTTCCCAGCCATGTTGAAGGCTTCTATGCGCTCGACGTTGTCCTTGAATATAGTGAACCGCTTTTCCTTCTCCACAGCATCCTCGTACAGGACACCATGACTAGCCATCCATTGCTCGTGCCTCTCCAGCATAGATGCTTCTGCTGGGAGAGTGCGAGCTGCAGCTTGGGAAACCCAAATTCCCAAAGCTAGCAGCAGCGCCAAGCAAAGAAATTGGGACCCCGTCGTGCAATAAGAAGCCATTGTAGGAACCCACGAAGAGCTATATGAGAAAGGAGAAGTATAGGCTAGCTATACGAGTCGAAGATGTCCAACCTTTGTGAATGTGTCTGCTTTATATAGACACAATTTGATGCTTCCCATAGTGACAGATCGATTCTCTTTTGCTCTACTATAGTTGCTGGGACGGAGACTGGACGGTGATTTAGTTTCCAGTAGTTGGCTTGCCGTGCTAGGGGTCTTTTACTGATTTGGACCAGATGGTCCCACCTGAAAATGAAGATCTAGGGTCCATTTGGTTCGTGAGAATAGGGGTCTAGAATTGGAATCGGCATGGTGGTTTCCTGTTTGGTTGGACACATTCCTAGTGGAATGACATTCTCCTTTTGAGGGAATGATCATTCCTTCCCCAGCCTCCCTTGGAAATGAGAATCCATTCCAGCTGATTCTGATTTTGATTTCAATTCCAAATTTCATCTGAACCAAATAAATGGGAGGAATAGATAGGAATAACAACGGGGTAGAGACCATATTCCCTGTCTCCAACCCCAACCTTGATCCCCATCGGGGATAAAAGTTGTCCTCCATTCCCAATTCCCAGTGTAGATGGGTTCCTTGCAGAGATACAAATCCTTGAAAATTTTTTAATTATCAATATTTTTGAAAAACAAATTTACTTAAAATAAAGAAAAAGTTAAAATATAAATAATATTTTAAATATATTTTGATATATATGATATAAATACTAGTATATATTTTTTCAAATATATAATATAAATAATTGGGGTCGAGGTGGGGTGGGGATTTCATTCCCCATCCCCAACCCGACCCCATCGGATTGGGAAGATCAGGTACTCGACCGGGATGGGGAAAATTGCCAACCTTAGGAATAGACCATTCTGATTCTAATTTTGGTTGAGATTCCAATTTTTAACTGTAAGCCAAACGGACCCTTATTCAAACTACGACTGTATATATGATTTGATTTTCGTGCATGGAGTTGCAGTTCACTAAGCTCCAATGCCGTTTCTACATTCCATTTATGAATAAAATATTAAGATTCCATTTATGTTAAATCGTTCGTGGAACTGAAAACTACTTTGGCCAATCAAAAGTTGCTTCTTCTTTGATTATTTGCTCAATACATCCATTAATAAATCGTTAAGCAATCGATTGGATATTAAGATTGTCTCTACGTTCCCAAGTTTACGTTACGTGTCATTCTAATGAAGCGCTTATAAGATTCAATCAATCATGTGGACATAAAAAAATGTGACATGCAAAAAGATAACGACTACAACCCAATTCAATTCGAGACGAATGACAGAGAAACACTCCAAGTCCAAACCACAGAGAAAAAACCAAACCCTTAGCCATTATTTCACTGATAAAATACAAAGATTGGGATAAAAGTGATAAGATTCCTCACTCCAGAACTTGAGGTATCTTATCTGTCCAAATCAGGTCACTTTCCCCGCAACGTAGGAAAGCATCTCTCCAAATTCACGACTGAGAAATCCTATCATCAAGTGCTAACAGGGCTGCCCATCAATCGGCCAACCCAGCTAGGGCGGGGTCCAGGCAAAGACAGGGCTAGCTACTTCCGACGGTGGATACCAAAGCCACGCTGCTCATGTGTTGAAATTCTCAATCTTCCTCACAACATGGGTTACGTGTTGGTGTTTTCCGCCGGCCAACCTTGTTCCCACCCTCTTACATCAGTTTGAGTTTCTCTGAAACTTTGATGAGGTGCGTGGTATCGATCAGTTCAATTGGGTATTACCGTATTAGTTCATTGTAAGTTGTAACCTATGCTCTAAAACCAAACATCAAATTCTGCTTATCGGTAGCATACTTTCAATAAACATTATAAAATCAGTTGACTCATCAAAATGGGAAAAGGTGTGTCAATAAACCGGTTTTGGATTGAATTTGGACGGACTGGTCCAATATAAGGCATATTGAATTGGATGAGTCCAAATTTAATGGTTCAAAATATTTATTAGATTGGATTGGACATGGTCCATCCATGGATTTATATAGTATTGGGTTTGATTGAACTAATTTAGTGATCACAGGTGTCAATGGACCAGGTATGATCGGAATCAATCTAAATTAGAACCAATTTGAATAGATTAGATGATCTAGACATTGAATTGGACTGATACAAAATGGTCCAAAGTATTATCAGATTGAATTGGACCTATTCTATCTATAATGGATTCACATTGGACTGGATCAGATTAAACCACATCCCATCCAATTGACACCCCTACTTGGTTAATTATGTTTGTTTTCTACGGTTCAAACAATCACCCCTACATTTGTTTTTTATTCTAAAGTGCTGGTAAAATCAATATGGTTCAAACTATCATACACCTTTGTGTATGGGTACTTTAAACTATTGCACCTTTTATTTTTTTTTAGGTTTTTCAAATTTCAATTTTAGGCATACTTTTATATACATATTATTTAATAAAAAATGTGTTCCTGAAAATACATGTAAACAGGTGTATTGGGTACCAAAGATACGATAGGATGCGCCCGATACGAGGCATATCGTATTGATACTTTTTTTTTGTATGGATCGTATTGGTACTTTGAACCTTAGGTAAAAAATCTCACTAGTTGTGTATAAATTATAACATCTATTTCATACATACATACTTGCATGCATACATATATACATACATACAATATGTATGTATTCCTGCAAACACGTGTTCCTACAAACACATGTAAACATATGTATCGGGCACCCAAAGATACACGAGACATATTGTATTGATACTTTGAACCTTTAGTAAAATGTCTCACTAGTTTGTGTATAAATTATAACACACACACACACACACACACACACATATATATATATATATATATATATATATATATATATATATATATATATATTTGACTATAATATCTGAAAGATATGATACCGAAAAAAACTTACAGCCAATCAATTGGTATCATAAAAGAGGTGACCAATCAGGTGGTATTCATGGCAATTCATGAGGTGGTTTGATTGATTGGTTAAATTTCTTCTGGTACCATATATAGGTCCAGAACTTGGCTCAGACCTAGTCCATGATGACCTTAAATTGTTTTCTAAAAGCAAATATATTTGTCAGGTCAGTAAAATACACATTTTTATTATTTTTGCAATGGGAAAACCCCTTAATGAAACTGGGCATGCCAAGATGGTTTCGAACTAGAAGGTCCCGGTTTCTACTTTCGACAGTTTGGGAAGTGATTTGGACAAATCCCAATTTTGATAAGGTTCAGTTTGGGAAGAGTACAAATACAATACACTGCAAACATAAATAAATAAATAGTACCGTATACAAGATTTTGCTTTGTATTTACACTTACAAATTAAAATTGAGCCTAAAGTTTAAAAAGGTGCATGCGTTTAAGACATAAACCATAATATTTTTATAGCAATCAGTGGTGATATATAGGAAAAAGGTTTTTCGTGACTTTTCATAAATATCATCAAAAGCTAGGGAAACATCGCCAAAAAGTTTTTGTGACATTTGCATTATCATCACGATTGTGAATGTTGTTAAAATTTTTTACGACAATTATATCAGATTTCGCGACATTTTGCAAATGTCACTAAACTTTTAACAAAAGTCACATACACACATATCCATGGGTTGCAACCGAACCTAATCCATACTCTATCTAATGCATCCATTTTGGCCCGTTTGAATGTTTAAATCTGTCTAAATGAATCCTTCTGGAGAAAAAAATTAGGTGGCTGGTGTCACATGTCACTACCGAGTTGGTTCAATCCAAATACAAGATTGAATTTGTTAAAAAGGACAGAAGAGATAACCAAGGAGGAGGGAAATGAAAAGAGAAGAGGAGACAGAAAAAGGAGAGAATAGAGAGGAGGGAGAAAGGAGCAACATGTGAAGAGAGGGGCAGGAGAGGAGAAAGCAAATTGAATCAAGAGAAAGAAACGGGATAATAGAGAGAGAGGTGTTCAGATCTCTTACCCACAAGAGCCCTATCCACCTATCATTATAGTCGCACATTGAGAACATTTCCCATATTTGCATGTTACCATTCATGGGGAGATGTTCCTAATGTACATCTGTAGTGTCTTATAGGTAGGAGATATGGATTGGAGGGAGGGTGGAGAGTAACGAGAGATAAGAGAGAAAAGAAATAGGAGAGAGAAATGGGAGGAGAAAGTGGAGGGAGAGAGAAGAGAGATGATTATAGAAAAAGAATTACTTAACTAACTTCTTTCATGTAGTGGACCCAAATGGATACCCATAACCCAACATTTTTAAACCCAACGAGTGCTTCAACCCATATTCTACACAGATCTTAAATGGGTGGGTTTGTGTGGATTGTAAGTAAAATGGTTAGATGGGTCAGACCTTGCCACCCTAGTTTTAGAGGCACCGTGAAACCCTACACAAGGTGGGTACAAAATTCAAGTGAATTGAGTTTGGATCTACTTCCTCCTGAATCTTGGGCCCTATTCACCGGGTAAATGCATTTATCGGGTAATTGCATTTACCCATGTTCTTTTATTTCTCAGGTAATAAGATAATGACCATTTTAGCCATAAAAAGCCATTATCAAAAAATGCAGTTTTGTCCTATCCAAGTGTTAGCAACTCCCTCCCCCCCCCCCTTCCGTGGGAAAGTTACTTACCCCACCTGGGAGATGGGCATTATTTATATGAATAAGTGATACCCAAGAAAAATAAATTTTCGAGGGACCCCACATAAATCTGAAAAAAGAACATGGGTATCTTGATCAATGGGAACCAAAATCCCATTGACCAACTTTCCCCCTCTCAAAATCCAAAAAACATTGGGCCCTTGATGTACGACTATTGTTGCTTGTTGGGGGGCTCGTGGAAGCATTTTTTTCATAGCAGATCCGGTTTCATGTGGACTAGGGACCAAGAATGAACTGGTGGCAGATAAAAGGGCCCTTTGTCCAATTAAATCTTCAAATTGGCCATATCATTAATATTCAACCTAATAGGAATACAGCAAATCAACCAAAGTCGCTTTATTATTGGTAGGGGTGAGCTTGGCTCATGAAAAACTCAGCGCCATTCAATCTAAATCAAGCTTCGAGCTAAATTCAAGCCCAATGAAATTTGGCTTGTGAAGCTGATTGTGCTTATATTATATAATATTTTTAACTTTTTATATGAAATTATATACATATTTTTTTACATGTATTTTTTTTTATTTTATGTATGAAGCTTGTCCCATTGTTGAGCTTAAACAAATGAACTTTTTAATTGAATTGAATTCGAGCTCAAATCAAGATAGAGCTCAAACTCAAGCCACATGTTTTTCTACCAAGCCAAGCTCAAATAGCTAGATTTTTTACTTGGCTTGACTTGAATTTTCCCCTAATTATTGAGTTTAAGTATGCAAGAGTAGGAATGGAAATAGGGTAGGTTCAAGGTGGGGATCACCCTGACTTTCAAACAAATCTTAATCCCAGACCTTGATCCCTGTTAAGGACAAAAATGAACCTCCATCCACAATCCCTGATGGAGACCCAAATCCCCAAAATTTTTAAATTAAAAGTTTTTAGAAATTATATTTGCTTAAAACAAGGAATTTTTTAAATATATTTTTATATATAATATACATAATGTCACAAATAATATAAATAATGTTACATATGTATATATTTAATATATAATATATGATTAATATATATAATTAGGCTCGAGGCAGGTGGTGAATCCACTCCCCATCCCCGCCCTTATCCTTGCCAAGGCATTCTCCATCCCCAACCCATTTGGGTGGGTTGGGTTGGGTTTAGAGCCAACCTAAGCCCATAACAAAGAAACAAATCTCCTTATTCCCCCTAGGTATCAATAGACTGACTGATAAAGTCTTTGGCTAATTATACTCAAGGTTCCAAATTTTGATATGATACACCATGTATTGGGCATTTTATATGTATCAATAGCTCCCCTGAAACCCCAAATAAGGATAGTTTTGTAATTTGGTCACTTTCAAGTGTAGGCAAGCCTAAAATTGACCCCCTGAAACAATTTTGAAAAAAGCAACAAAGAAAAATTATGAAGTATCGAAACACTTTACATACCTGTTTATAGGGGTGGATTTGAGTCTAACCGAATATCTAACTATTTGAACTTGGCTCGCCAATATAGCATATGGTTTGAGATCGAGTTCAAATGTATGTATGTATATAAAAATTCGATTAGCAAACGAGCGTATAAATTGGGCTTGAGCTCGGCCCAAATCTCAATTTAAAATGAGCCGAACTAAGCTTTTTACAAACTGAGCTCAAATAACTCATGAAAAACTCGACTTATTGCCACCCCTACCTGTTCATAAGCGTATCAATACTTTAAACCTTAATTATACTAGGGATCAAACCCAACTTCCTTCACCAACGGACTCCAGATTGGCTACTTGCAAGGTTGTGAGTAGACTCCTACACTGTCATGCATCCAATCATGAATGAACATGTTGGTGCTTCATACATATAAGATCCAGGAACACGGGTGCGTTCACTCGTGATTATATATATGACCCATTACACACGACTTTGTAAGCAGCAGATCTCAATTCTCATCAACGTCTACGGCTGGGGGCTTGGAGGCCTACCCCTGTTGTGTTGTGTCATTTAATCCATTACACACGAATTTGTTATTAAGTTTTAAGGTGTGATCTATATATATATAATGAAGATACAGGGGAGTTTATTAATACTATTTAATTCATTATTGACAATGTTAGACATAGAACCTAAATCAGTTAAACAATCTGCAGGCTGTTTTGCCTCCTCGACTAGAGTTGCTACTTGGGCCGGGTAGTCCGAACCCAGCCCAAAAAAATCGGCTTGGATTGAAGCTCATGTTAGGGGTAGGTTTAAAAGGGAAGAATAAATCCAATTTAACTTCGGATTGGATTAGGGGTCAAACCTTGACCCACCCAACCCGATTTAACTTCATATTTGTGTACATATGTGTGTGTGTGTTGCCTTAATTTTCCGGCAAGTGTTTATAAATGCATATATATTGTATGTCAAATTTAAAGGAAAAATTTGCTAAAACATGAAAACCATATTCTTGTGTTTTTTACACATAATAATGCTAATCTATATATCTATATAAATATATTAAGTTGAAATGTGTACGAAGGAAAGCTTGAGGATGCAAGAAATGGAATCTAATAGTAACTTTTGTCTTTTTTTCCTTAGAAATTACAAGAATACCACATAAAGATAAACCCCCTTATGTGATTGACTTGTAATTGCCCCCATGTTATTCGAAAATTACATGACTACCACATATAAGACAAGCTTTTCAACTTGTAATTGACTCTATAGTATTTGAAAATTGCAAGACTACCACATATAAGACAAACCTTCTAATTTAATTGACTCTAAGGCATTCAAAAATTATAGGAATGTCACATATAAGACAAACCTACTCTCTTTACACCAATGCCTCTATGATATTCAAAAATTACAACAATGCCATATACAATTATTTATGATTATCCCATCCTACAAAATAAAATGCCATCCCTCTTTTCTCTCGCTTAATTCTCTCTCTGTTCTTATTCTTTATCTCAATTTTTATTTATTCATTTATTTTTTATTATTATCTAAGAATTTATTTATTTAAGAAAATTAAATAAATTATTTTAAATCAATAAAATAAAAGAACATTGAGAGAAAGATTTTAATAGACATTTATTTATTTATTTTATTAAATTATTTATTTAATTTATTATTATTATCTAATAATTTATTTAGTTAATAGAAGTAAATAAATTATTTATAAATTAGTAAAGTAGAGGAGATTTGGCATTGAGAGAGATTTTAATAGACATTTATTTATTTATTATACTAAATTATTTATTTTTTCTATTATTATCTAAGCAATTATTTACAAACCCTATCGATTCGGTTTCAGTTCAAAAATTATAGACCCTATCAAGTTTGGGTCCAAATCCAAGTCCTCAACATTTTATGTTGGGTCGGTTTTGGTTCCAACTGGTCGATTTCGACCTAGACCTTACCCATTGATAGTACTATATTTAGGGCTATCAATAGGTAGGTTTGAGCCCAATATTTATGAGGGGGGCCAAAATGTAAGTGGAGTGGGGGGGAGGGGGGGCATGGCTTCCCTAGGTCCCCTTGGCTCCACCCCTAGGGTTGGGATTAAACCTACTCATAGATCACGTCGGGATGTGATCTTTGCCTTAATATCAATCGAACATATTCAAGTCCAAGTTTGAGCATGACCGGACCATCGGATCTAGATCTTAAGCCCAAGCCCGACACCCATATAAAGCTTGAAGCTCAACCAAGAAATTGAGAAAAAAAATATTTGTGTTCTTTATTTAACAACAAATTGATTTATTTATATTAATTTGACTTCAAAAGTGAAAATTTTAATTATTTATTTATTGTTTTATTTTATTAAATTAAATATATTATTATCCATAATTTTTATTTATTTAATTCAACATGCACCCAATATTTAGGGTTGTCAATGGGTCGGGTATGGTTCTAGATAACTTGGACCAATCATGTCCCAATAATAAATGAATAGTTATTTATTTTATTATAATAAATAATTGATTTATTTATTTTACAAAATTAAATAAATTATTATCCATAAATTTCCTATTTACTTAATTTACTAAATTATTCAATTAGTTAATAATATATTTTACTAACAAATTATTTATCTTTCTCCCTAAGCCTAATAATTTAGGGCTATCAATAGGTTAGGTTTGCATTGGGCAAGGGTGGAGTTAGGAATTTTTTATGAGGGGGGCTAAAATCTAAGTGGATTGGGGGTAATTTAGGGCTATCAATAGATTAGGTCTAGGTTGGGGAGGAGTAGATCTAGGAATTTTTTATGAGGGGTACCAAAATCTAATTGGGTTGGGAGGTAGGGGGAATAAATAGGGATGACCATTGGGGTGGGGAGTGGGGGAGTGAGGGAGTGGAAAAATATACATGAAGAGTGGGGATTTCTTGGGCCATAGGGGGCCATGGCTCCTTAGGGTCCCCTTGTCTCCACCTCAGGGTTGGAATTAAACCTCTTCATAAGCCATGCTAGGCTTTGCCTTTATATCAACGGAACATATTCAGGCCTAAGCCTGAGCATAATCGGGCCATCAGGTCCAGATCTTGAGCCCAAGCTCGACCCCCATATAAAGCCCAAAGCCCAGCCAGGAAATTGAGAAAAAAATTGTAATCTTTATTTAATAACAAAATTGATTTATTTATATTAAATTGACTTCAAAACTAAAATTTTTATTTATTTAGTATTTTATTTTATTAAATTAAATATATTATTATCCATAAATTTCTACTTATTTTAAGTAAATCCTTTTTACTAAAAAATATTAATTAAAAAATTTACCTTTTGCAAATTCATTTTTTCCTATACAATAATTTAGCTTTTGCAAGCCTATGCAACGCAAGGGCCCCTCCACTAGTATATACTAACAAAAAAATGGGATACGGATTACATAATTACATTATCTGAATCCAAGATAGTCGATGAGTATACTAACAATGCAAGGGCCCCTCCGTCGAGCTACTTGGTCCATGAACATGTCTAATTATAACATCCGAATCCAATCTGATTACATAATTGCATCATCTGAATCCAAGATAGTCGGTGGGCCTAGTGTTAAAAGAGAAATAGAGGGTTGTGTGGGAAATGACGAGGCCCAATGTTAAGAGATAGATAGAGGGGATTGTGTGGGACCCGATGTCATTATTGGGGTGGGAGAGAGAATGCGGGGTTGTGTGGGACCTAATGGGCCTAATGTTAGAAGAAAGAGAAGGGTTGAATGAAACCTCATGGGGCCTCGTGTTAGGAGAGAGAGAGAGAGTTTGTATGGGAGCTTGTGTCATAATGGGGTTTAAGAGAGAAGAGAAGAGGGTGAGAGAAAGGGTTACCTAGGACCCGATAGGGTCTGTCTCTTGTGCTAGGAGAGAAAGAGAGAGAGAGGTTGTGTGGGTTTTGTTTTTAAAAAAGTTTTAATTTAATGAAAATAATTTATTTTTTTCTTTTAAAAAGATAACTTATTTTTCTTTGACAAATTATTTTTCTTTTTTTAATGATTTTCAATCTTGTAAACTCCTGAATAAACTTAGGGATAATTACTTATATATACCTTGTTATATTTAATAAACTACTTAAATGTACCAGACAAAAGGTAAAGGACAAAAATAGCCTTAACTGTTTATTAAATTCTCAAAATAGGTGAACTCGTCAATGATGTCCAAAAGAGAGAGGGAGGGAGGAGACTGAGGGAGAGGAACTACCACTGCTAGCTTGGCGGTGACAGAGGTGGATGGAACCAAAGGAGAAGGAGAAGGAGAAGAGTAGCAGAATAGGGAAGGAAAGAAGGGGGAGGGAGAGAGGGAGAGAAGGGGGATATGAGACCGAATCTGCTACTATAATGACAGTGTCAAGGAGTTGACGAGTTGACAAATAAAATCACCACCCCTAGTCCCGAACCGGATACAACCCATGGACTTCCCTAACTTCTGTGCGTGAAAATATATCAACCTTCGGATTTTCAGACCTTGAATGTATCTATCATAACCCCTTTTTTCCCACCAACTCCAACAAATCCTTTAATTGTTTCCCGTCGTTACACACACAGGGGAGAGAGAGTAAGCAGGGCGAAGAAGATGGGAACAAGAACGAGGAAGAAGGTCCAAAGGAAGTTCAAGATTAGAGGCTATACCCTGAAAATCGATGCCCTATAAGATATTCTCTTTTTCTTGATCCGTTTCGAAGATGTTGAAGACGAAGCCATCGACCTCCTCATCGACGGAATCAAGAAGGAATCTCGTAAGTCACACTTACCCTCTTCCTCAAAACCTTCAATCTCTTCATTTTCTCTTCCTTTAAATGTTTTATTTTTATTTTGATTTTCTGAGTCCTGACCTTCACTACTCTATTGTTGTGAAAAATTGGCAGTTCAATTGTCCATTTTGAACAAGGAGCCCTGCAACGAGTTGTAAACCTTTTTATTGGAAGCAAAAGCCACAGTAGAGGAGAACTCTAGTTCCAGTAGTCGATCTACAGATCTGCACTTCGTGTAATAGAAGCTTTCATTGTCCCCAAGTTTTACAATGATCCCAGTAAGTCCTTAATTCAATGTTTTTTAGCAGTAGAGTTGGCCAAAATATGAATACAGTGTTCAGGTAAACAGAAATAAGATAAAAATACAAACATGTTTGAGAATTGTTGCCAAAAGCCCATCTGTGGTTTGGTGTTTAGTAGTTATAAGGGCAATATTGACATTATAAAAACGTTTAGATTAATGGTCCTAAACGATTCATTAACAATGATTATGTTATGTGGGGCTGGTCAACAAGGTATATATAAATAGATTTTGAAAGTTTAGGTATATTAAGGAGTTAGGCTTTGATTAGTACAATTCCACACTCACACCGTTCCAACAACCTTTCATTGAGAATATCTCCCCATAAAATAAAGTATACAAGTATAAGATATTCTTAATGCAAAGCTGTAAATGCTGTTTGAACGGGCTTTCCACTGATGGAAGCTGAACTTACATTTAAGTAGTTTCTTAAATGTACGGGTTATATGTAAATAATGAGCCCATAAATAATATTTATTTGAAAACTACTTTATCTTCTCATAGCCCCTGCAACGCAGCCGTCCTCCCCTAGTATTAAATTAACATGAACCCTTGAGCTTAGTTAATACCAACATTTACCAAAAGGGAAGTAGAAAAATCTGACCAACTGGAATCCAACCCAAAGGCCAAAGAATTGGGGTCAGGGGTTCAACAGCTCCAGTTGGGTTAGCATTAACTCCATCCCGAATTGCATTCCTGCTAACGATTCCAAATCTAGTAGGCACAGTACGTTTAATGAGCACTCAATCTATGGGCAGGATTCAGTCGACCCCTAAAAATCATACCTCTAGGGTGGACTGAACTATAAAAATTTCTTCAATTTATTTTTATTTTTTTTCAAGGGTAAAGTAGGGTATTTAAAGGGACAGATGCCAAATTTTTTTTGAAGTGCTTACTCACCTGATCCGGACTGCCTAACGTGTTTGAGCTCAATCCTACTTGCGATCTGGAGGCATTCATCATCATCAATTTATCTTCTTGATTCTCCAAGATAGCTCCAAAATTCCATTGATGCAATGGACAATAAACTTCCTATCTCCTACCAAAATGAGTTGTAAATCTCTAAACTTAGTGGCCAGTCATGGGCCACCAAGGCGGCCCTTGCCTCTACAATTGTTATAATAGCCCAACCAAACGATTTAGAGCGTGTAGGCGGAATTCTATTTTTTCGTTTTGTGCAATGCAAAGGTTTTAAAAAATTGACGCAGAAGTGGAATCGTTCTGGCCATCGCTTTTCAGGCCAATGGTTGGACCATCCGGTTTGAATAGACAATCTGTTTTAACTTGAAAAATAAATAATTAGAATTAAAAAACAGCCAAAACCGTTGAATAAATCAACGGTTCAACCATCATGTCAGCAGGTTGTTAACTAAATCAATGTTTTTTAGCCAAAGACCGGATTAAGAGTGAAACAAAACCGGTTCGGTCCGATCATCCGGTCAACGGCGGCTGAGAACAATTGTAATTGCAAATTTGCAACTATTATGTCAGGGGTTGGGATCTGCTACCAACACAACACGTGGGCCAAGTATACTGTGTACTAAAACACTGTAGGCGGAGCACAATTAAGGTTCAAAATATCGATACGCTCGATACGCCGATAGGGGCATATCGGGTGTTTTGATACTCGTTTTTTTTACTTTTATTTATTTTTTTTCAAAACTGGTCCAGGGGAGCCGACCTAGGACCCCTCCATCCCCTGAACCGGTCAGACCCCGATACACCCACTATAGGATCGTATCGGAAGAGTCCCAGAACGATACGTATCGATCGATACGTAACGATACTTTGAACCTTGAGCACAACCCACATTTCCACTCGACAGGCGGCTCTATAAGTTGTTGTGACTGATTGTTGGACCGTTGTTGGGACTAGAGCCGGTCTCCTCTACTTTGGTCTTTGGTATCTCATCCTGCACAAAACTCTCACCGGAGATCAATCTATACGTTATCATACATTCTTTTACTTTTTATTTTTTTATTCTATTTATTATTTTCAATTTTTTTCCTTGTAAGATCTCTTATTATGTTCCATTCCTTGAAGTGAAATTAGTAATTCAGTTGCTTCTTCTTTTAATTTTCGCGCCATGAATGCTCTCCGGCATTCGTTTCTGGCTCTGCTGAGAAATCTCTGATTTCCGTAACTTCTCTGCAATCTCAGTAACCTTACTGTTCTTCCTGCAACCCCTAGTTTTCTTCTAAGAAAACCCTAGTTTTCTATGGTTATGAAGGCGATACTTAGAAGATATGCCTTCGTCTCCTAAGGCCTACTACCCTCGCCCATCGAGGTATTCTTACGTTCGGAGATCTTCGTTTTTGGCCTTTTGTCTTCTTATTGGAATCACTAGTTTTGCTTTTGGATTGGTGTCCATTTTAAAGCCCGCTCCTGGGTATAAATGTAAGAATAGTGTAGCTAGATCTGTCTCTGTTGTTTGGGAGAAGGGGAAACATGTTGAGGATCTGAATCGCGTTAGTTCTGTTGGGAATCAGAAAAGGTACAAAGTGATGGGATTTGTGGGAATACAGACTGGTTTTGGATCCGTTGGAAGGCGAAGATCGTTGCGGAAGACTTGGATGCCTTCTGATAAGCAAGGCCTTCAACGGTAACTTTCCCACCTTGGATCTTGAACTTTGATTTCTTTGTCTTATTTTCCTCTATTTTATCCGTTACGATATGACAATGCTCATTTTATGGTTTTGGCTTATGTCATAAGTGAATTAAGAAAGTTGGAAATCTTGCAAGGATTAGATTCAAATTCCAAAGATGGGAAGCGTAGTAAATTAGTTGTCATATGTTGTCTGGATGTGATAAAAGTACTGTTACCCGTTGAATACATTTAATGATTTTAAGTAGCGAATTTATAGACTGTTAAAGTTTCTTTCCTTATCTTCACCCTTTTGAATTCTGCAAATTTCCTGCAGCTTGGAAGAGTCTACGGGATTGGCTTTTCGATTTGTCATAGGAAGAACAAATGATAATTCAAAGATGTCTGAGCTCAGAAAAGAGGTGGCAGAGTATGATGATTTCATGCTCTTAGATATCGAGGAAGAGTACAGCAAGCTCCCGTATAAAACGTTAGTACCAAAAGTAGATTAGTATAGTTCATCTGGTTATGCTTTTTTTATTCCTTTCAATTTTTTTTGGCACAAAACTCTTATATAGTCTTTCTGTTGCAGGTTAGCTTTCTTTAAAGCTGCTTATGCACTTATTGATTCAGATTTCTATGTTAAGGCTGATGATGATATATATTTGAGGCCAGGTGACATGTTTGGAATTTTACTTTAGTGCAATAGTGTCCTCCATTCTTTCCCGCACTTGTAAATTCACAGCTTTTCTCTCTGATAACTAGATCGTCTTTCACTACTCTTGGCAAAAGAACGTTCTCACCCTCAAACTTACCTTGGATGCATGAAAAAAGGTCCAGTTTTCACTGAACCAACTCTCAAATGGTTAGTTGTAATATTGTCCTTCATTATGGTTAGAACTTGTGATTTTTAACCATTTACATCTCAAAATGGTGATTGCCCTGCCTTATGTCTTTTCAATAATGTAATGTTTGGATAATTTGCATTAATTCAGGTATGAGCCACTATCTTATTTGCTAGGAAAGGAATACTTTCTCCATGCTTATGGTCCTATATATGCTCTTTCAGCGGATGTGGTAGCAAGCTTAGTTGCTTTAAGAAATGACAGGTAAAGATCTTTTTCCTATCCAGTCAAGTATTTACACTCAATCGTTTCATAATTTATTCCTCACTCTCACATGGAAAGACTGGTACTGGATCTTGTGGTTTTCATTTGTGGCACACATTCACCAAATTCAATTAACATATCACATTACTGACTTTTTTGTAATGTCTAATGTGTATTGAACTTCAATGCATTTTCATATCGATCCAAAACAAAACTCAAATGCATTTTCACTCCATTAATAATTCATTGTTTGATAGAAATGTTATAAAGATTTTCTTTGAATATGGTTTTCATAAAAATAGATGATTTAATACATATTATGGTAAATCTTGTCATTATTTTTTGTTTCTGTCTATTTGATCATTTTAATGTTATTTCTTCCCTAATGAATGGCAGTAAAGAATATCATGCAGACCCCAGATATTAGAGCTCAGATTTAACCAGCAACTTGCAACGTATGTTCTCAGAGATTCCACTAAATATGTTTTTCATCAAGTTTTCTCTTCAGTAGATCCAATCAGAGTAATTAAAGTGTGTAGCTGTGTATTGCTGGACTTAACCAGTAACCATTACTTTCATGCCATGGTTATCTTAGATATCAGAAGGGAAGGGGTGGTACCAGGGAACTGTTAACATAGAACTAGATAGATGTGCTATATTAATCCCTATTGTAATTGTAGGAAGTCTTTCAATACCAATAAAGGAAGAGAATTCACTTTATTAGATTTTCATCCAGTGTTGCATGGACTCTCCTAAGTGGATAAAATGTCCATGTTGGACATACATTCGATTTTGGCACTCCATGAATTATTAATTGCCACTTTTACATAATATTTCTTTTATCTACTTGCTTATTTGACATAAATGTATAGTTAATGTACACAATGGATTTCGTTTTTTTCTAAAACCATTATTAAGCAACAGAGATAAAGTTACAGACCTTATTCATAGGTATATAATGTTAGAATTGGAAAAAACATATGGACTATAATCTTTTGTAGATGTTTCCAAGAGTCATTGACTTCTTGCCAAGTCATACTCCCTGAGATGCATCAAATTCTGATTCCCATATTTGTGTCAATAAAACACTTTTTGGTTAAATGTTTCTTTTTGTAGTTATTATAGGCTAACATATTCTTAGGAAGAAAATTCAATTGTATAGCTAATAGTTGGTACAACTAGTTGGTAGCTTTAATCTGCCACCCTGAGTTCCTGACTAGCCTATTACCTTATCCACCTACAACTACTATAAAAGGGGCTGATACTGGCTGGCTGGGTTATCTCAGATATTGTTGTAATCTCCATCCCAACCTGTCCCAAGTATGAAGTGGGGGCTATCAAACTAGAAACATGAAAACAAACAAATAAATAAAACAGGTTCATAACAAGTTTGCTGTTGGGTAGGTCAACATTGCCACCTTTGGTTTTCTGGGTGAAACAGCTTTTGAAAATAATGATAGTTATCATCTACATACAATATCTCATATTTTTTGGAATTTCCACCTCCTATCTAACAATGACTCTATTTCTTTTGTGAAATTACAGTTTCCGAATGTTCAGTAATGAGGACGTTACAATTGGTGCATGGATGCTTGCAATGAATGTCAACCATGAGGACAATCAAGCACTATGTGAACCAGAGTGCACACCATCATCTATTGCTGTGTGGGATATTCCCAAGTGTTCAGGTTGGTGCTTATAGTTTTTCTTTTTATACTTTTTCTTAATTACTAAAATCTCTTTTATTACCTTGGGTACCTCTTCAAACCTCTTGATTCCAGAACTTTTCCCCCCTGACCCACTAATGGGGTTGACAGTGAAAGTAAAATTACTAAATTTCACACATTCAAGATCCATTTGGTAGACAGTAATAAATATCAAAATGATGAAAATAACCATATCATTCTCAAGGGTTGAGATTTTAGAAAAACTACATTAGGTAAAATGGTCTCATAAAATGATAAAATAACTAATGGAATGCTAATGGAATGCTAATGGTGGGAGCAAAGTGCTGGAATCCAGAAGTTCAGGGAGAGCTTTGTTGCAAAACAAAGTTCAGAGGGTGTTTAATTTTAGAAATGTTTATAAAATGAATGTTGGCTTAGTGGTTAAAGGTGTGTTTAATTATTGGGCATAGGTGTCTTGGGTTCGAATCACGCCACCCTCTAATTTTATTCATCAAAAAAAAACAAAGTTCAGAGGGCAGTGTCACTACCCCATAAGTACAGTGTGGCTGTCTGTTATATACCTAATTATTTTTCTGGATTAATTATGCCAAGTGGCCTGCTGAACCCATGATGGGGTGTTTAGCATATTTATAGGTAAAGATGGATCTAAAACTAGAGACTATTGCTTCATTTTCTTGTGGCAATGGTAAAACCTCAGGCTGACAAGCATGAGAATGTGGATTCAAGTATGACAGCAGCCATTAAAAAAGAAAAGAAGAAGAAGCCAAAGATTAGGTACTTATCCAGTCCACCCTTCCCATGACCCCAGATTTCTAGGACTAGGGGTGTTCACAGTCCGGTTCTGTGCTGTTTGGAGAAGATCTCAGACCAAATCAGTAAATTACGGTTTGAGAAATTTGCGGACCAAACCAAACCATTTGCGGTTTGAACTGTACAATAAACACCCCTAGCTGGGACCAACATTGAGTTATGGTCCTTTTGTGGATCTAAACCCAGTGGTGGAAGATCATTGCACATAGAACCAACTCAGCAAGCTGGTTTCTTTAGGTCCTTAGATTTGTCCAGTTGAGTCCACTAATCTGGTCATTTGATATAAAATAAAACTGTAATATAGAAGTTCCATTTTGATCAGATACAGGTTAGAAATTACTTGTTGAATATTTGGTTGAAGATCTCTGTAAACTATTGAATTGGATGTTGTCTTTGATTAGTTGACTGTTACCAAGATGTGGGAGGCTTTTTTCCTATATATAATTTGCCCAGAAGGATTAATTTAGCAGAACTATAGTTCACCTATCTGAGAGATCGATAGCCACTAATAATACTAACATGGTTATCTTCACACAGGACTTTGCAACCCAGAAAAGAAGTTACTGGAACTTCATGAAATTGAGAGCTGCTCAAAAAGTCCAACTTCATATTATGACGAGTAGCATCTTTACCGGTTCCTGGTGCAAATGGGACAACTTGTGCAGACTGCAAAATCGCTTGGTTTACCTTTAACTGGTTTGCCAGTCGATCACCAATCCTGGCTTTATATTTTCTAAGGGTGCCAATTTTGGTTTCATGTTTTTCAGTTCATTTTCCTCCTTTTATTTTTAGTTGGGGGAGAGGGGGAGGTATGAGAATATCCTTATGAAGCCATAAAATTCAAAATTCTTGGGAATATGGTAGAGACTTATTTGAGAGCTCCGATACATGATAACCCTGGACATAGGATATACTCGTTCATAAGCACGTTGTTTCAAATTTTCAATTAAAGGTGAACCAAAATCAGCCACGGACTGATGGACGTGATGATAAATTATAAGTTGGGCTTGCCCATCAATCACTTTTTCATCCATACATAAATGTTTGATTTGGCGGTGTACTAATGTTTGATAACAACAGGAAAAATGCCAAAATCAGTTTTACATGAAAACAATGTTTGTCCTAGATCAAGAACTGAGATTAAAGATTTTTATTTTCTCCAATGTTTTCTTTTTCTTTTTGGTTCCATGGAGCTGCTCGTCACAACGGGGTAGCTTATCTCCCAAAGGCTCAAATCCATAATCCACCGGAGGGATTCGATCCCAGGAGACCTTAATATGAGCCAGTTGCCAGTTGCCACCTTTCATTCATCAAGACTGCATTGGACAATCAGACAGATCCCCATAAAATTTAGGCTTTTGGCCTGTTATGGTTCATTTAATCATAATTTTTAGGGTAGAAGAGTTAAATCTCCCCTGAAATTTCACCTAAATACTGAAACATCCTCACTTTTCAAATTGAACTTAAATTTCACCTCTTAAATGACATCAATGGGCACAAACCTCCCATCCTTTAAATTCTCCTTCTGTTTGTTAACACATGACATCATTTTCTGTTAATTTTTTTTTTTTTAATTTCGATGATACCCTTTATTACCTCTTTGCCTCAATCGATTGTCTTGTGTGAATACAAAACCTCTCCTCACCCATCAAAAGAAAACTTGAATAAAGGACCTTATTTATAAAAAATAATCTGTTTTTTGTTTTTTTGAACATTTTTTTTTTGTAAAATAAACAAACGCAAACTTGAATAAAGGACCTTATTCATAAAAAATAAAATCTGTTTTTAGTTTTTTTCAACATTTTTTTTTGGTAAAATATACAAACGCAAACTTGAATAAAGGACCTTATTTATAAAAAAAAATAAAATCTGTTTTTAGTTTTTTTGAACAATTTTTTTTTGTCAAATATACAAACGCAAACTTGAATAAAGGACCTTATTTACAAAAAAATTAAATCTGTTTTTAGTTTTTTTGAACAAATTTTTTTGTAAAATATACGAACGCATGTAAAGTGGTTTTATGAAGCCAATCAGAGGATCTCTTCAGCTATTATCTGTAAAGTGGTTTTAATGAAGGGATGCTTCAGTATTTGGGTGGAATATTAGGGGAGGTTTTAATCTTTTACCCTAATTTTTCTTAAGCTGCCACTCGGTGGTCATAACAAACCACCGATGGACCGATGTTCAATCAGTTGATATTGTCAATACTGATTCATAAGTCAACCCAATTATGCCGGGTTTGGAGGCTTGGCGCAAAATCCCTCGTATAAGCATGTTTTTTAAGGATTGCTAGTAGAGTTGGTGGGATGTCAATTTTGCACATGACCAACCTCCCCCTCCAAATAGTGCCAACTGCATGTCATATGATTCCACATAGCATCAAATTAACTCTGCCAGTGGAGTTGCAATTTATTAAATAATTATAGTCAACAGCAGTAATAATACTAAATAGATAAAGATGTGTTATTAATTTCTGCACGGTTCACAAAACTCAGCACAACATTACAACGTTACAACTCGTAGAGCACTTGATGCAGGAAAAAAAAAAAGAAACGGATTCATCCTTATATCCTCTTCATGAAAGCTAATTCAAAGCAACAACTATCAAAAAGGACACAGGTGGATATAGGCTATAGCCTCCTCATCCCAAGTCTAATTTCAAGATTGACGCAGCTCAGGCCTAACGAAATCTGCATCAGGAGGTACTGATATGTCGACAGTTGGCCTTAGCTCAGCGCAGATTTCAATGGCTCCATGCACAGGATCAGACAGGAAGTTGCTGATGAGGTCCTGGTTAATTTGAGTGCCTTTGTCCACAGCCACAAGAGCCTGTTGGGTAAGAATGTAATCAAAGCGCGGAGCCCACTTCCTAGATCCCAACCTTGCAGTTGTGGAACAGTTATCAACCATGAATGAGACTCCACGTGCATGCATGAAAGGGTTCAATGAATCAACTGACTCGATCACACTTTCATTGATGATCTCTGAGTAAGAGTGACCCTTCTTCCTCAATACCTCAATCTGAAATGTTTGATGATATAATAAACTCACAAATGTCAATCGAATGATAATAAAAACATGGTTCAGATCAATCTACCAATAATAGGAATGTATCTCTTACCTGAGCCATCATTAAGGCCACATAGACACCAGCAGTGAAAGGATGCAACGGACCCAAGTCCCCCTCTGGCCTTGTTGATCGTACTCGTTCACCAACTTTCCACATTCTGGTCTGGTCAATATTACCCATCGGGAATGCTGGTAAACCCTCTTTTTCCTGTTCAAAAATTACTGATTATTTTGCTGTTTGGTTGGCCAATTTCTAAGTTGGTCAGAAATCGATTATTAAAATTGGGCTGAAAAGAGGGATCACCCTTTTTATATGGTTCCTCTTTTCAGGCCGATTCTGATTTTTTTTGGATGACGTGGCATGTAATATGGATAGGGGAGATGGTTCCTAAAAAGGAAAAATCACTGCTAATAATCACTACCAAGCAAACTCAGGAATCGGCTGACATGGCAGCAATGGTACCAAACGAACAATCTCCATCAGTGATTTATATCTGGTCTTTGATTTAACCAACTAGATTGCCTTGAAGCTTCACAATCATTTTTACATAGTGCCAACTAAAGAGGATTGATGATGATTTATGAAAAATCTCATCAGAGGAATCATATTCAATCCCAAATACCTCCTTAGTTGGTACTATGTGAAAATGATTGTGAAACTTCAAGGTAATCTAATTGGTTAAATCAAAGACCAGATATTAAGACAACACAACATTATGGGCAAAAACATAGAGATGGTAGGAGTGGATATGGTCATAACGCATACATAAAAGCGACGCCCCGCCAAGACAACACTCCGAATCTCACTCCTGTAAGCCACATCTTCATAGCACTCGTACAGGATATCCATACAAGGATAATATGAAGCACTGTAGGCAGCTTCGAATTCCTTTTTACCATCCTCTGACAAGGCATTATAGACAGCCAGCATGCCCTACGGAAAAGAAAATGAAACAAAAAATCCCATTCAGCACAATTTCCAAAAGCAGAGGCAGAAAAGGGGAATGGAAGAAGAATTCTAGAATAACCTTAGTTGAGATGGTCTTGGATATAATTCCTGTAATGCACTCGACGGTATTTTTGTAAGCAAGATCTTCACTCATACCGTTCTCAGTGTACCTTCTGAACAAGGACTCCACAATTCCATGAACAGCACCAAGTAAAATGCCTATAAATCAAACACATGTGACTAGAAGAATAAATCGACAAAACAATAAATAAGAAATCGTAACAAGATTATCAACAAAAAATGACAGCTAATAAGACACTAATGAGCTTACCACGCTCCCCAAAAATGTCACTCTTATACTCTTGTTCCAGTGTAGTGGCAAATGTAAACGGAGAGCCAAGGGCCACTGACCACCCAAGCGCAACATCTGTAGCTCTACCATCAACATCCTGCACAAGATTATTTGAATAATTTCAATAGATTGAAAATATAAATATAAATCTGTGCAATAAAGAGGCAGTTTCTGGTCTCTTTATTAGCAGTGCAAACCAAGCTGGATGCAGAAGTTGCACTCCCATACATTTTGCACCAGTGCAAATGAAGTTGTACTGCAAACAAATTGAACCGAAGTTTTTTTTTTTTTTTTATTTGTAATAAAGCCAAAAGTTCCACTTAAAAGAGAGCCAAATAAACCCAAAAACTTTGCCTTTTAAATCCCAGAGAAGAAAAAATGGTCATTCAGAAGATAACAGAGACCTGGTGGACAGCAAAGCTAGAATTGATTCCTGCGCCATTTATCTCTTTGCCTTGGACATACAGTCTTCTGACAGAGGGGCCCATTCCCTTGGGGCATACAGCGATAACACTAATATTCTTAGGGAAATCAAGATCTAATGACTGTAAATGTCCAAGAAGAAACCCATGAGAAAGCCCAAGTATGCTGTTTGGCTTCATGTGAGAAAATACTTTCTCATAATTATCTGCCTGCAACCAAGGATCGAGCAAACCATTAGCACAAAAAGTTGTTCAGAAGTTAAAAAGAAAGGCAAATAACTAGGAATACGTGCATAGTTCATTTTAAAATCTGTCACAGATATACCTTGAGGGGCTATGCTTGGTACAATGGTAAAACCTCAGGCTGACAAGTGTGCCAACATAAGTTCAAGTCTTTGTGCATAAAATTCCAAAAGTCTATCTATCCATCTCTCCCAAAAACCCAGGTATCTGGGACCAGCAACGGTTTGTGCTACAGATACTACTTAAGTGGTCAGGTGTTTGGGTCACAGCAATGGAATTGGAATTTTAATCCATTCTCGCCTCTTCGTGAAACTCATACGTAACTAGGGGCCTTTGATAACAGCTAAGTTCCTTAACTGAATGACTTATTGCTTTGTCATTTAGTGGATAAAATAACTACTTAGTAAAATATCCAAGGGTATAGTAGTAATCTACCAGCTTTCCTTCAGCTATTAGAAGCTCACAACCTCCTTAGAAACTTGTTCACCAAAAGACAAAGCAATAAGCTTTTCAGTTGAGAAACTTCAACAAATTGCCCCATAAATTATTCTAGGTTTCAAATTCCACTTCCTTGTGAAAATGGAGCCAAATTAGCAGAATCCTGCAACTTGTGGAATTGAGCCCCTCAATTCTGCCTGGATCCAAAGACAACCTTAGCTTAACTGGAAACCAATCCACCTTGTGGATTATTCATTTTAACATTTTCTAGTCAATAACAGTAGAAGTTTTTACTATAAAAAACTGGCAAATGTAGAAGAAACCTCATAGAGAAGCTTGTATAATATATTGTGCTTGTAAGATGAACCAATTGATCAAGTCTTTTAGTTTTGTTCCATTTTCTATATCCTTCTTTTATTTTATTTTAATAGGTTAAAATTCATCTTGATTAAGTAAAAGGAAATATGGAGTTGAGTCAATTGTGTAACTCTTAATCAGTAGGGTCTCTTGTGTTTGCAGAATGATAAAACCAAAATTCCACTAAGAAACCTTTAAAGATTTGCAAGATGTTAATATCATATGCTAGTAAAAGTCTTCTGGACCTGGACTGTTGTGGCTGCAATGCAATCATAGACAAACAAAATGGGGAAAAAGAGAAAGAATGGTGGATGGGTGGGGGGAATGATTTGACTGAAGCACCACAAAGAAAGGGTAGATCTATCATCTCTGTGTAAAATCTTCTAACCTGTGCTGCATCGGAAATCAATAGCAACACCAGATCACTGCCAGAAATAGTTTCCCATATATCACCCAGGGTACCACTTTCTTCGGTAAAACCAGCAGCACGAGCTTCCTCAAAGGAACGTGAGCCCTTCCTCAGACCAATCTGTGAAAACGACAAGATAACTAAATTGAGATTGTCATTGATTGGATATAGAAATGTAGATGCAAGAAAATCTTTTGCTTCTTTTATCAGTAAGAAATTCGTTTTGGATAAACACATATGAATAAATAATTCACCTTGACCACAATGTCGGATTTTGCAATTGCAAGAGAATCTCTCAAGTTCTGAGCTTGGGCAGGCCCCTAAATGGAATGCAAAGGGAGAGTAATTACTTAATACGCCTGGAAAGATTAATATGCAGCTTCTAAAGGAATTAAGGAAATATCAAAGAAAATGGAAATATACATCAAAAATCAATTCTGGAACTATAAAGAGATGAGGTCACACACATTAAAGTACAGCAGTCTTGTCAGTGTCAAAGGGATAATCTTAGACAGGCATCAAATAAATCGACAGAGTCAAGAGAATTAAAGAAACAATAAATTGTCTATACAACTCTCGTATGGTAGTTGTTAAATAAAAGAACCACAGTTACAAAGGAGAAAATAATTACAAAGTTGAAAACTTTTATGGTAGAAAAGAGATCAGTTTAAAGATCATAATGAATAATATTTGTATAATGTCCAAGACAACAACCATGACGCTACAACTGAAGCTAAACAAGATCAACATCTATAGCATTTTAACCGTAGACGACATCACCCCCAAAATACCAGCAAATATCAGTAGTGTTATGGCCATCGGGGGAAAAAGGAAATAAGTGGACATTGAAGATGGCATTCACGCCACAAGGACAAACCAAACAAATACTATGTCAGAAAACTACAATACATAGCAAAAAGTTAAGGGAGAAGGAAGTCGTGTTACAGAAAAGAATAATCTGAATCGAGTTACCACACCCATAATTTCAACCAGAACCGTAAAACTCATGCAAGAACTGAAGAACACGAAGTTCACCTGAGACCCCCACCCAATGACGCCAATCTGCTTGATCCCCTTGAAGGCATCTGGCAGCAAGGGGAACAGATCTCTCCCACCTCTCACAATATACTGCAAAAATACCCAAAGGGATAAACAAAAATGGTCCAAAAAGGAAAAGGAAAGAAAAAGCTTATAGACTGAGATAAAATTGAACGGAGAAATGCAGTGGCTTTACCTCGTCATGACCAGCAAGGGTTATCTTCTCCTTATTGAACACAGAAGTCTCGAAATCGAGCGAAATCATGGGCTTGATCGCAGGTACTGAGACCATGCGAGCTCCAAGAGCGGATCCCCTGGTGGAAGCGGCACAACTCGTCGAGACACGGGCAAGGAGAGGTCTCAGGGTTTTAGAAGAGGAAGATAGAATGCCCAGCCTCAGGCCTAGGGTCTTCGAGACTGGATTTAGGGTTTTGGATGAAGAAACAGGAGAAGTTACAGATGGGGAGAAGCTGGCGGCCGCCATTAACGAGTAAAACAGGCTCACACACTGAGAGAGAGAGAGAGAGAGAGAGGGGAAAAGAGGGGGTGATGCTAATGGTCGAAGTGGGTTTTATACAGGAAGGAGGAAGGACAACTGATCATCTCTGCGGGAGGATATTGCCCTTCACTCTTCAGGTGAGTCACACGTGGTCCCATCCCAAGTGGCCGAAAGGCTGGACACGTGGACGGTTGTAAGATAATCTGCAACCACGGTCACAGCAGATGTGCTACATTAGATCCAAAAAAAATCAGGACATAATCCGTACCCAACGAGGAGAAGATTTTAGTTTTGAAGTTTGAACCCTAGTCCAAACAGGACTACAATTTCATTCTCCCGTACGTACATGCTATATATAGGAGTTGAGTGTGTAACAGATCTTTACAGTTTACATCACCATTCATCTAGCAACAAAACCATCAACCAAAAGCAAAAGCAAAAAGCCAAAAAAAGCAATGCTCCCGCCAGTAGATAGTCCTTTTTCCTTTGCTACTCCCGCTGCTACTTCTTCCTTCAATGGTGTCTTCACGTTTACGGCCTTATGTTTCCTGCTCTTCGGCTATTTCATTGCATTCTATTTCATGGTCAATATTACTTGCTCTCTCTACCGCAAGTGCATGGAGATGAGAATGTCGAATCAAAGACGCCGTGGCCATCGCCCTGATCCATCTTTGCCTCTGTCGGTTCGATCCCATCCGACTGTGGATGTGGGTGACGGAGAAGATTCCAGTTCCGAATGCGCCATCTGTTTGGATGCTCTCACGGAAGACAGCCGCTGCCGGGTGCTCCCCGGCTGCAACCATAGATTCCACACTTCTTGTATCGACAGCTGGTTGTCCAGGTCCAATTCATGCCCTGTTTGCCGCCTTCAATTACCTCCCCGACCTCAAATTCACATTATCCTTAATTGTTGATTAAAACTTTATTTTTCTTTCTTTCTTACTTACTTATGAAGAAAGATAAAATTATGTAAGTCTCCAACTCTCCATATATTTTCAGTGGTGTAGGATAGAGATAAGTAACAGAGTTTGGCTGTTTAACTGTTGGATGGCTTCAATCAAGTAGTGGTTTGGCTTATCATACTATAGATTTGATTGGATTGTTTTGGATATTTTAACCAAGGTTTTAAATATTGATACAGGCTGGTATGATACGCCGGTAAGGTGTAGTATTGGTGCTTTTTTTGTGTTTTATTTATATATTTATTTATTTTTGTATTGGGAAGGCTTCGAAACGGACTGATACATAATAATATTTTGAACTTTGATTTTAACACAATATCCGTAGACTACAAGAATCCAAGGTTTTTAAAACTAAATTGTACAGGGAATCATTCTGGTCCAGTTTCTGGGTCAAATGGACCAACTGTTTGACCCAAACAGATGGCCTGTTCTGATAAAAAAATAATAATAATAAAAGTAAAAATGGCCAAAACTGTTGTTTGAGCCAACGGGTCGATGGTTCAACTGTCCAGATCAACGATTTGCTGATTAAATAAATAGTTTTTTACCAAAAAGCGATTCTGAACTGAAACGAAACCAGTGACCAATTTCCGGTTTTTCTGATCTGACCATCCAGTCCAGTCCAATTTTAAAAACATTCCAAGAATGCACAAGAATTGGAGTCCCAGCTAAACAAGTATTCCTATGTTCACAAGTAAATCTGATACGTTTTCCATGGCTAAAGTAAACACAATCAAGTAGTGATTTGGCCTATCAGATTATGGATTTGATTGAATTGTTTTGGATATTTTAACACAATATCTGTAAACTACAAGAATTGGAGTCCAAGCTAAACAATTATTCCTATTATGTTCACAAGTAAATCAGATACGTTTTCAATGGCTAACTAAAGTAAACACAATGAGGAAAGCCATCCATGAGTGTGCTTCATAGTTTATTATTGGAACCCTAGCTTAAGAGGATGATTGGTAAAAGAGGTTTCTTCCGTCTATAGTTGCTTAATACGGTGAGTCAACTACTCTTCCATAATTTGTTATGATATACGCTGTGAGATCAGATCTGCACACAACGAAATACTTTTTCAACAAATTCTAACATGATCTGTGTTCGTACATCTTACCATGGTGAGTCCAGTCTCATGGTAAGATGTGTGAACACTGATCATGCTGAAACTTATTAGAAAAGTATTTTGTTGTTAATAGATCCGGCCCCATTTGCTGTAGCCCTAATTTAAGGCGCTGATTGACCACATATTTATTGTTAGACTTGTTCATGAACTGTGCTTTGGGCCCAATTTGGGCTCGGCTTGGGCCCATTAGAATAAAGTCAAGCCCTAGTCCAGTCCATGAACAAGTCTACATATTGTACATATGTATAGAGTGTGTATATAAGAGATGACTGGTGTAAGGGCATATGCTTGGTAAAGGTAAAGAGTAAAGGTATAAAATGATATTTATTATATTATTAAGTTCAATTTTGTAACCTGCACCAAACCCAAGTGTAGAGTTTAAGTTTGGGCATCAGTTTAGATCAAAGTTCAAATTTTCTACACGAAATCCATCCTAGAACCCAAATTGAAGTCCAGCCTGCCTAAAACCTCAAGTTGGACTTAGGGGTGGATTCAAGCTGAGCTGAGCCAAATAGTATGAGGCTCGAACTAGAACCTTGAGCTCGAGTTCAGCTCGAGTCAAAAACTCGTAAGCTCGAATTCAATTTGAGAAAAAAATTATATATAAAAATATTTTTTATTTCATTATTTGATATTTAAAAAATTAAGAATTATAATATTTTTATTATATATATCATTTTCTATAATTTTATTATATATATATATATATATATATATATATATTTGAACTTGCCGAGCTCTATTAGACTCGAGCTCGACTCGTTTATTAATCAAGCCTGTAAATTGGGCTTAAGTTCAACTCAAAACTCGATTCAAACCGAGTAGAGTCGAGCTCGAATAACTCGTGAAGAACTCAACTCATGACCACCCCTATTTGGACCTAATCAGACTTGGATTGGGTCTACCCAAATTATAATCCTAATTATTATTAATGGGTCCTATCTTTTTAAATTATTTATTATTTGCTTATTTTTTAATTAAAAGGAAACTTGCAGTTACTGATTTATTGTATCAATTGCATTTGGGTTAAATGTGACCATTTATGATAGTGATACCTGTTTTGTCATAAGCGCATGGGATACACACAACGCAATCATTTAAACCGGTATTAGTTTTGTCTACAAGATCATCCCAAAGACTCCAAAATACCAACTAATTCTCATACCTTAATAATTCATTTAACTTCAAAGTTTGGAAGCTATTGAATCCATAACTTGGAATTCCAATAGGGTCTCATAGGAATTCAAAACATTTCAAGGAAATCTCGGTATACAGTTCTATTCATCTATGTTTTCGGTGGGCTAGGTTTCAGGTTGATTGCTCTAATTAATAAAGCCTTTCTTAATACTTCATCGGAGAAATTAATACTTCCATGCCACTCAAGTTTGAGCTCCGTTGTTAACCTCTTCTTCTCTCTTTCTCTATCCATAAACCAAGAATCCTTCCTAGTATTGTGATACTGTCATTGTTCTGAGCCACTACCCTCTTCTGTTGATTTCATGGAGTTGTAATTGATAGTAGAGCGGCCATAGGCTCTCGTTTGATCCTCAACATGTTAGAATATCCAATGACCATATGACAAGCCATATGTTGATGGAAGATTAATTGTTTTATGGATATCTTTGTTCAATACTTTTCACACACAACCAAACATTTTTCCTTTTTTTCTTAAATTATTATTATTATTTTCCACAAAAAGAAAATTTATTTGGTTGGTATTAGAACAATGTCTCCAATCCATTAGATTCACACCTTACAAACAAAGGATTTTAGGTTCTCTCTCTCTCTCTCATCGTCTACCATTGATATCAGAGCCCCAAGTTCAACTGGTGTAACATATTAAGCGTGGCCACGCTCCACTGAATCACGACCCATGTTTTAAGTCTCAAAAGGAAAGGAGAGAGACCAAATACCTATTCGAGAGTTTCGTCTCAACTCGATTGAATACAAATATACAATGTTCAAGGGACTACGACAACAACAACTTATTCCATTCTATTCATCTTCTTCGATACAATCTAAGAGACCATGCACCGGCATAAATCTGAACTGCTCAAGTGTTGTATTCTTCTCTTTCTTGAGCGTCAAGGCCCACTCCTCTTAGCCACTTGAGTCTTCTCTACAATGCCATTAGAAACTCAACAAAGAAATCTACATCAACTTGTGCTTCCGTATCAATTGGAGCTATTCGTTGGGTGGATGGATATCAGATCTAGGAACCTGATATAAAAGCTATTTTTGAAGAGTATAATAATACTAAGGATATGTTTAAAGCTATTAAAGAAATATATATGCAAAGATTACTAAAATGTATAATCATTTATTGATTGAAAAATATTATGACATTGAAATGAGAGAAGATGATTCCATTGTTGAACATGTGAGCAAAATGAATGTGCTAGCCAAAGAGCTGGTAGTCACTAATAAAAATCCTATTCTTGAAAAAATTAGTAGCCATTGTTCTAAATAGCCCTCCACCTTCTTGGAATTCAGTAGTGACAAATCTAAATTTGTCTGAAAGGGAAATAAATATTAAAAATTTACCTACTTTAATTGTAGGGTTTAGAGGTTGAAACTTGAAAGTAAGAAATATAACACAATGTAAAGGACAAAAATTTTAAACACAATTGGATGAAATTTTAAACATAAACATCATCCCTAATGGTTGCTTCCAAATCAACTAAAACTTCCAAAGTGGCTAACCTAAGGGAAAAAACTTTAAACACAATGGAAAGAAATTTAATAAAAAGTTGACGTTCTCAAAAGGGTTCAACAAAACCAGAGGTAAACATTGCTTTAACTATGGAAAACAAGGATATACAAAAATATAATTGCCTTGAATGCAATATGAATGAATCAAATAATAAAAAGAGAAAAACTGAAAAGAATGATATTGTTAATTATGTGGTTTCTGAACCCCACTTCACTAATTTTAAATTTTCTAATCTTTCTAATTGGTGCATTAGTTTTGGATCCTCTAGGCATATCTACAAAACTAACAAATTGTTTTTAGAATTAAAGGAAATGAAGGCAAGAGAACATAGAATTTTTATGGAGAACAACACCTACATAAATGTGCTTGTAACTAGAAATGTTAAGATCTCAATAAATGAGAACACAAACTCGATTCTTACTAATGTATTGTATGCACCCAATTTTAAGAGACTTTTATTATATGTATCTTTTATTTGATGAAAAGGGGTTTAATGTACATTTTAGGGGAGGAAAAAGTGACTATTGGAAAGAATGGTTGAGTGTTGGGGTTAAGTCTAACGGGTTGTACTGTTTAACTATTAATAAAGTTGATGCATTCTAGTTATTCTGACTGTGTTTATCATGTGGATGAAAATGCATATATATATATATATATATATATGTGTGTGTGTGTGTGTGTGTGTGTGTGTGTGTGTGTGGTACATTAAACTTTACCACATAAATAAGAATAAAATGATAAGAATGAGATCCAATAGCTTAATACCCAAAATGAAAACAAACTTTTAATTATTGTAAACCATGCAGATTCCCTTTTTAAGGAAGGAAAAAAATTAGAAGAATTATTAGCAACTATACACTCAAATATTTGTGGCCTTTTGAATGTAAAAACATGTCGAGGTATAGAATATTTTGTGACATTTATAGATGATTCCTTTAGATTTGGTTTTGTGTACTTGATTAAAAGAAAATCTGAAGTCCTAGAGAAATTAAAAAAAGTATAAAACACTAATAGAGAATCAACTAAGAAGAAAAATAAAAAATTCTTGAGAGTGAGGTGCGGAATATACTTACAACCTATTTGATGATCTATATACACAATGAAATAATATATCAACTCACCATGTCCTTTACAACACAACAGAACGAAGTGCCTAGACATCGAAATAGAACTTTATTAGATATGGTGAGATCAATGTTATCTCACTTAAATCTAGGACACACTTTTGGGGAGAAACTTTTGATACTATTGTATATTTAAAAATAAAATCAACTAAGATTAATATCTTGACACCCCATTAAATGTAAACTGGTAAAAAACCATATTTAAGTGATATTAAAATTTAGAGGCGTTATGCATAGTTAAAGTGCTAAATCAACAAAGAAGCAAGATAGATAACAAGAGTCTCATGTGTACATTTATAGGATAATAAAGAATTGGCTTGCTTGTTTGAAATTAATAGAACAATTGAATTAACATAAATTAGATATTTTGTATTCCTAAAAACCAAATTAAGGATAATAAAGAATTAATAAGCCTATTTGAAATTGACAAAGAAATCACAATAATTAAAAATACACTTAAAAGACATGTTTCATCTAATAATGACACCCTAAGTAGAATTCAAAGAGAAAGATTCCCCTCATTAGGACTAAAAGACTACTTACTTGAATAGGAATCTCTTAATGATCCAATTAAGTTTGAAATTGCTATAAAAGCATTTAATATAGAAAAAAAATGATATAAAGCCATGACTCAACAAATAAAATCAAGTTTGGGAATTAGTTAATTTCCCCAGAAGTAGGAAACCTATAAAGTGTAAATGTATACTAAAAATAAAAGTAAATGCTAATGGGACTATAGAAAAATATAAAGCAATGCTTTTAACAAAGGGTACCCGAGTATAAAATATTGGTTACAAATAGATTTGTTTTCCTATGCCAATTAAGTTCACCTCTATTAGAATCCTAATGTCTGGTTGCTTTTTTCAACTTAGAATTATGCCAACTAAATGTTAGAACTAGTTTCTGTAATAAAAAGTTGAATGAAGAAAATATACATGACTCATCCCAAGGTTATATAATAAAGGGACAAAAAAATAAAGTATATAAATTAAAGATATCATTGTATAGTTTAAAACAATCGTTTAGGATGTGATACCATACTTTTCATGAAGCAATCTCAAAACTTGGATTTATTCATAATTTATTCTTTCATTATATGTAGATGGCATTCTCATTGTTAGTAATGATGTGTCTATGATTAATGAAAATAAAAGATTGGTTAAAAACCAACTTTGAAATGGAAAACACGAGTGATGCTAGTTATGTTCTTGGAATTAAGATAGAAAGAGATAAGAATGCTAAAAACTTGATTCTTTCACAAGAGCATTACTTAGAAAAAAATTTAAGGAAATTCAACATGAAAGATTGTGATGGAGTTAAAACTCCAATTTATAAAGAAACCAAGTTAAGTAGAAATATGACTCACTAATAATGAAAAAATGCAAAAAAAATAAAAAATAAAAAAAGAAATATAAACCCTATGCTCAAACTATAGGCAGTTTGCTGTTTGAAATGCTTTGTACAAAACCGAATAAGGCATATGTTGTAGGTCTTGTAGATAGATATCAAAGTAATCTATGTAAAACACATTGAAAAACTGTTAAAACTATATTTAGACAAGACTTACAACTGACAAGACACTTCAAATTAACTAACCATGCAAATGATTTAGAGTTACTGGGTTATTAGGATGTTGATTTTATAGATAACCTAAATGATAGAAAATCCACAACCGGATACGTATTCCTCTTAGGAGGAGTTGTCCCATGGACAAGCAAAAAGCAAAGCTACATAGCTAAATTTACCATGGATGTTCAATTTATTGCATGTAATTCTATGGCATCGAAAGCGGTTTGGATTAGGAAAATATTCAAAGAACTCAAGGTTCCCGATGCGCCAATAGAGCTGTGAAAATATTCAATGACAATGAAACCACTGTCCAAACAATAAAAATGGTGAGATCGCTCCTAAAAGAAAACACCTAGGTCTCCAATACTAGTATTTATATGATATGTACCAACAAAATGAGATCCTAGTAGAATATGTGCCTACAAGTGAAATGATTGCTAATGTATTGATAAAGCCCATTACAATTACAAATATGCAAGGCACATGAAGGCAATGGAATTGGCTGGCACTTATTCATCTCAAGTCTAATTAGCCAAATGGGAGATAATGGTAGTGGTCATATGCCCTCATTTGATCCTCAACATACAAGTGTAAAACAGGTCGTGCCGAGCCTGCACAGCACAGCTCGTGCAAAGTGCAGGTAGGGTTGTGCTGTCCTGCGGGCCATCCCAGGCTGTGCCTCCCTCCCCTGGGATATTTTGGGGGGTTGGCCCGACATGGCCCATGGCCCGAGCCCACGTGGGCTTGTGTCAGGCTGGTCCATGGGCCAAGCCTTGGGCTTGGCTAGGTCGTGGACCAGGCCAAAGTTATTTATTTAAATTTTTGAAAAAAAAACTTAAAATTTTAATTTTATATAAATTTTGATGTATACAATTGCTTATATATACAATAATTAAATAAAATAGTATAATAAAATTGAAAATTTTATTTATTTTATTAATATATTATATATTATATATTATTATATAATTATAATTTATCTAATATATTATATATTATATATAAATATATATAAAATATATATGGGCTATGCTAGGCCATGGGCGGCATAGCATGATAATGCAGGCCGTGCTAGTCCAGCCCGCTAACCTAAAACCCCAAGCTTGGCACAACCCATCGGCCCATACAAATTATGTTAGGCCGACTCAAATTATGCCAGACCATAGGGTAGAATGACCCAATTAACACCTCTACCTCAACATATTGGAATATCCAATGGCCATGTGACAAGCCACATGTTGATGGAAGATTAGTTATCTCTATGCAACACTTTTCACACACAACCAAACTTTTTCCTATTCTTTTTTCATTTATTATTATTCATAAAAGATAATTTATTTGGTTGTTTACTTCCTTAAAAACTGATTTTTTATGTGTAGATATGCCACTATTATTGAATTACATTGGTATTTTTGGCTCTTACTAGGTCAATGGAAGGCCATTTGACTAGAGTAGGCTAGATGACCAAGTGTAAAGAGCCTTGATTATTGAGGCACTTGTCTCAATCTATGGGGTATAAGTCATTCAACTGGGGGGCACTATACTCAACATTTTTTACTTTGTTACTTGCTCCTAATAATAGGTTAAAGAGTCGTTCGGAGCCAAATATATAAAGGTGTTCTATGCTATCTTGTTGATACATAGAACACAAGTTATGTGAGGATATTGAAAGGAAAATGGGCCTCCAAAACATTGTTTCCCTAATAAGATTTAGCAATTCCTAGTTGCATGTTGCTCTATGGGCAAGGTCTCCAATCCATTAGATTTGCACCTCACAGATAGGAGATTTCAGGTACTCTATCTCTCTCTCATTGTCTATCAGTAATTTGTTCGTCTTAAACAAAAACAAGTGTGTCAAATAAGAATTATTTTTACAAATATATCAATAGAAAAAATTATAAAAAATTTTGGAAACATATTATTTAGGGTAAAAGACTTAAAACATACTCTGTAATTTTAGAAATTGACTTAAACATACCTTAAGCTTTTAAAATAGACTTGAATATACCTTGTGCTAGCCCAATTGAACTTAAACTTACCTTTCATCGATGAAACTAGCATGTGACATTATAAGAGCTTTTTAATATTTGAAAACCCTATTATGCCCTTTGAAATGTTTCTAAATATAATCGAGATGCGCATCTCTCTCTTTGCCCTGGTTCTGCTAAGCTTCTTACGAAGAAGTTGGAGAAAACCAAACTAAAACCTTAATAGAAAGGAGAAAGGTACCAATATTAGAAATTGAAATGCTTTCTACAAAGTATAGACCAACACCGAAGTTTCAAAATATGGATATAGGGTGATACGCCAGTAGGGTGTATCGGTCTAGATCTGTACTGTTTTTTATGTGTTTTTTTTTTTAACTAGTTCAGAGGAGACGGTTTAAAGCCGATCTACCCCCTAAACCACTCGCTGACCCGAAACACCCCCTGTAGGGGCATACCGGGAAGGATCTAATATGATATGTATTGGCCGATATATATCGAAATTTTGATCCTTTGCCAACACCTAACCTACACTGTGCCAATGATAATTTAATGTAATGTTAATGGAGAAGAAACACTCCATGTTTAACCAACTATAAAAATGCAATTGAAAGGCAATAAAGTTTAATTAAAAAGAGTAAAACTCAAGCAAATTCGGCATCTTGTTCCAATCCCATCAAGTTCATGCCTCCATAGGCATGCATAGAGCAATGATAGGTATTTTTGCATAGAGTAATGGTCATTTAGTATTTTTGAATCCATAACTATAATGTTAGAGAGTAGAGATAAAAGGGGATGGAGAATACCTTGCATCATTAGAAACCAAAAACTCCTTATGTAAATAACTAAATCCAATGCTCGGTTGAAGCACATTGTCGTTGATCCAGGTTTCATTTGCCCATCACATCAAGGTCTCATACCTAGATATGTTGCAGAACCTATTGATAGTAGTCGATTTTAGTTTCTCTTTCATTTTTTCTTCATGGTTCCCTTTTGAAAATTTGAAGGATAATGTAGGGTAAAAGAATCTTTAACAACCACAAGGTAAATTTAAGTCCAATGACAAACCTCAGTTTTATTTTTAAGTTATTTTTTGAAACTTTAAGGTATTTATAAGTCTTTAGCCCTATTAGAGGTATAAATTGGGTCGGGTCGCCTGTGGCCCAGCACGGCACGGCACCACACGACAGCCCACGGGCCGTGCCAAGGCCAGCATGATGGTCTGTGTCGTGCTGGGCCTGGGGTTTGAAGTCCACAGCCGGCACAACATGGCACAATCAAGTAGGCCGTGCTGCCCACGACCCCCATGCCAGCACGGCCCAGCCCACGGCATGGCCCATATATACTATTTATATATATTTATATATATACATAATATTTATATATTTTATATATTTATATATAATATATAATATATTATATAAATTATAGTTATATAATAATATATAGTATATAATATATTAATAAAATAAACAATTTTTTCAATTTTATTATACTAATTTATTTAATTATTGTATATATAAGCAATTGTATACATCAAAATTCACATAAAATTAAAATTTTAATTTTATTTTCAAATTTTTAAATAAATAGGCAAAAATAACTTTAGCCCAGTTCATGGCCCGACTTGGGCCAAGGCTTGGCCTACGGGCCAGCCCGGCCCGCAGCACGGCACAACACAACACGGGCCCACGTGGGCCTGGGCTGTGGATCGTGCCGGGCCGACCCCCAAAATTTTCACCGAGAAGGGTGGCACAGCCCATGTGGGCCTCAGCCCCTTCAGTTCGGGGTGGACATCTGATAAAGGTGAGATAAATGGAAGAGTAGCTAACTAGCACGCTACAACTAGCAGCCTGCTAAAAAACAGATGTAACAAGCAAGAAAACAAAAGTGCGCTAACGCGCACTCCGGCTTTCGAGAAGACTTTCTTGAGCATGTCAATTTATGGACTAGTTGTGGCATTAGCACTTTTATTTGCGAATCCCTTTGTTTAATCCTAGAAATGTGATTAAAAACGTATTTTTGATTTTTTCTTATTACTTTGCTTGGACTTGCCTCTTGCTTTTTCGAATTATATCAAGATTTCACTCCTACAATCACTTATTCATTGAGACAATTTCCCATGGGAAAGTCTGATTTGAGAATGAAGAATTAGCGAATCGGATGTAACCGTTTCTGGTCACGTATTATTTTTTTTAGTGCAACCCGGTTGCTCCCTACAGCAGATGATCATCCTGCCTGCTCCCAGGTGGCCGGTGACTCAAGGGCTGAAGCGGAGCTCCCGGGTGTAGTGCAACCCGGCTGCTCCCTGCAGCAGATGATCTGCTCATCTTTGTAGACGGCAGGAATTGGTTGCCTATAAGAGCTGAATTAGAGAACACGGGGTGGTTTACCCGGCGGGGACACTCCGATGGCTAAGTTAGCACATAGTAGAGAGCTTGAAGATGATATCAGAGAGTTAGAGAGCTAGAGAGCAGGGGTTACCATCTCTTTTCTTGCCTCCCTTCATTTCCTCCTTTGGTGGGTGAGGTCTTTATATACTGGAGTCCTCGCGGGTTTGGTGGAGCAATTCCTGGATTCCCGCTGTGATGGGACCTGTTTTCGTGTTAGGTGGGGATAATGCCACCAACTGGTGGGGTTGCCCATTCCCACATGAATCGGGGAGTGGGTGAGCTAATATAGCCATTACAAGTCATAATCCCATAAAATGCGGGGTACGGTGGTGAGCTCCTCAGGGTTGTCATGCGGTGGTCGGTCTGACTAGGAAATGAGCTGCCCGTAAGGTGCCAGGCAGCATGGTGGCGAGCTACCTGTAAGTGCTGCATGGCGGCGAGCTGCCTAGTGGCGAGCTGCCTGTGAGTGCCAGGCTATGTAAGGTGCCAGGCTACATGATGGCGAGCTACCTAGTGCCTGTAAGTGTTGCATGGTGGCGAGCTGCCTACTGCCTACGAGTGCTACATGGTGGCAAGCTGCTAGAAAGTGGTGAGCAGCCTGGTTAGTTAGCACTTAGTTCTCATAAGGTGCCAGGTGTCATAATGTCATTGGAGGGCCAAATCCGCCCTCATCATTTGCCCCCCACTCCTGAGCTGAAAGTAACTCGACAAAGGGAGTAGATTTCTCCTTTTGGCCCGTAATTCGACGAGTTCGTAAGCGTAGATTCAGTTTCTTAGGCTCTGGGAGTTGCTTGGAAACGAGCTGCCCGTAAGGTGCCGAGGTCTCTACCAGTTCGGTACTGTAACCCTTAGGCTCTGGGAGCGACTTGTAGTCTACTCCTGGACTTTGCTAATGCCGAAGAGGCGACTGGGTCTTATGCAGTATTGTAGCCCTTAGGCTTCAAGAGCGAATCGTAGTCCACTCCTAGATTCTGCCCATGCCAAAGAGGCGACTGAGTCTTATGCAGTATTGTGGCCCTTAGGGAGCGACTCGTAGTCCACTCCCGAACTTTGCCCATGTCGAAGAGGCGACTGAGTCTTATGCAGTATTGTGGCCCTTAGGCTTTGGAAGCGACTCGTAATCCACTCCTGAACTTTGCCTATGTCGAAGAGGCGACTGGGTCTTGAGCAGTGTTGTGGCCCTTAGGCTTTAGGAGCGACTCATAGTCCACTCCTGAACTTTGCCCATGCTGAAGAGGTGACTGGGTCTTGAGTAGTATTGTGGCCCTTAGGCTTTGGGAGTGACTCATAGTTCACACTCCTGAATTTTGCCCATGCCGAAGAGGCGACTAGGTCTTATGTAGTGTCGAGCTACCTGTGAGGTGCCGGGCTGACCAAGTGCCGAGCTGCCTGTGAGGTGCCGGGCTGACCAAGTGCCGAGCTGCCTGTGAGGTGCCAGGCTGACCGGGTGCCGAGCTGCCTGTGAGGTGCCGGGCTGATCGGGTGCTGAGTTGCCTGTGAGGTGCCAAGCTGACCAGGTGCCGAACTGCATGTGAGGTGCCGGGCTGACCGGGTGCCAAGCTGCCTGTGAGGTGTCGGGCTGACCAGGTGCCGAGCTGGATTGATGAGATTCATTGCTCTTTAAAGACCTGCAAGGAACTAAATGTCAGAGGACCCGGGGTGGCTAACCCGGTGAGGTCGCTCTAGTGCTTAAGTCAGTACTCTCATAGTAGAATACGAGCTAAAAATCACAAAATTTGAGAGCTAGAACTTACTTACTTGTTTCTGGCTAAAAATCACTCGCCAGGTCGACGCATGTGCCAGGTCGCCAGGTCGCGCCTAGGGCAGGTTGCTAGGTCGGTGCCTGTTCCAAGCCGCACGCAGGTCGCCGAGTGGGCGCCTTAGAGCTATGATTGCACTACATCAACCTCGTGGTGCCGGTCACCCACTCCTACAAGAAGCTGCTAGGAGCTCGACCAACGGGGGCAACACTACTGATTTTAGGTCGCCAGCTCGCATGGGAGCCTTGGAAGGCTCGACCAGCAAGGGCGCCCATGTAGTCTGTTGGCTGCCAACTTCTGCAGAAGCCACAAAGCGCTCATCTTTGTAGAGGGCAGCTCGCGAAGATGACTGATGAGGTTTTATTTTCTGTGAGAAGAGGACTTAGTTTTTTGTAAGATGAGAACTTAGCTTTTGTAGAATGAGAACTTAGCTTTTTGTAGCGATTCCCATAGACGGCGCCAAATGATGTAACCGTTTCTAATCATGTATCATTTTTTGTGGTTAAGTACCTCATCATCCCGTCTGCTCCCAAGTAGCCGATGACTCAGGGGCTGAAGCGGAGCTCCCTGGCGTAGTGCGACCCGACTGCTCCCTGCAGCAGATGATCTGCTCATCTTTGTAGACGGCGGGAATTGGTTGCCTACAAGAGCTGAATCAGAGAACACGGGGTGGCTTACCCGGCGGGGACACTCCGATGGCTAAGTTAGCACATAGTAGAGAGCTTGAAGATGATATCAGAGAGTTAGAGAGGTAGAGAACAGGGGTTACCATCTCTTTTCTCTTCTCCCTTCATTTCCTCCTTTGGGGAGTGAAGTCTTTATATACTGGAGTCCTCGTGGGTTTGGTGGAGCAATACCTGGATTCCCGCTGTGATGGGACATGTTTTCGTGTTAGGTGGGGATAATGCCACCAACTAGTGAGGTTGCGCATTCCCACCTGAATCGGGGAGTGGGTGAGCTAATATAGCCGTTACAAGTCATAATCCCGTAAAATGCGGGGTACGATGGTGAGCTCCTCGGGGTTGTCATGCGGTGGTTGGTTTGACTAGGAAACGAGCTGCCCGTAAGGTGCCAGGCAGCATTGTGGCGAGCTGCCTGTAAGTGCTGCATGGCAACGAGCTGCCTAGTGGCGAGCTGCCTGTGAGTGCCGGGCTCTATAAGGTGCCAAGCTACATGATGGCGAGCTACCTAGTGCCTATAAGTGTTGCATGGTGGCGAGCTGCCTACTGCTTGCAAGCGCTGCATGGTGGCGAACTGCTTGGAAGTGACGAGCTGCCTAGTTAGTTAGCACTTAGTTCTCATGAGGTGCCAGGTGTCATAATGTCATTGGAGGGCCAAATCTGCCCTCATCAGGATCCACTTGCTCTTCCTTCCTGCCCTTAGTCCAATGGAACCCCATTTTTTAGTGCCGACAACTCCCATCATATGAAATGGGTTCAACGTTCAATTATGAAACCCTTAGAATAAGAGGATGAATCGAAATATAGCTGCTACACCAAAACTAGGCGCAAAGAACCAACCAGACTGACCTAGTGGATAAATCAGGAATACAAAAACAAAAACAACAATTGGAACAAAGAATGCAATTGCGTTATAAGGGTGCAATGGAACAGATCGAGCAAGCTCGAATTGATGTAACGCCATGGCCCAGCACGACCCACTTTACACCTCTGAACCCTATTATTTACTATCATCGTTATCATAAAAAATCATCACGTGCAAACCATGTGCTCACTTACTAGTTATGTTAAATGGATATGAACTTATGATGGTAAGAAAGAATTATAAAGATGAATCTATGAATGATCTAGTTTCGTAACTTTCATTAATCCATCAAGAACTTATGACAAAAATAAAACAGCTTTTCTACTTTTTGATAATTTAGAGAAATAAAAATAATAAAAACTGAATAAATATTTTAGTAGTTAAAAACTGAAAATATATAACTTTCACATGATATGATATATATCTTAGAAATTTTGATGGATCAAATATTTTCTAAATTAAGATTATATATTTCTATAAATTATTAGTTATGGTTTAATTTATAATAAACAAGTAAATAACAACATATTGATGCTTAAGAAATAAAAATATTATTTACAAAATCGACTTGTTTGCTTTAATAATTTATAAAAAGTTAAACCCATCAACTTAATTTTTTTGGTTGTTTACACTTTACAAAATTAAAAAGCTAAATATAAAAAATAATTAAGCAATTTTGGTCTTTAAGTGGTTATTTCATGGTTATCTTGGATTTAAATGGCATATGTTAAAATTGAATTTTGATCTTTAACAAAGAATAATAAGAGCTAGATATGGCATTATATTTTATAGCCAAATTGTTTTTCCACTTTTTTGTCCTCTGAATGCAATAACTATTGAATGTATGAATGTTACAACATCCGAAATGAAGTTGTCTAAAATATTTACCCCTTTGAATTTATTTTATTTAATTTTTCGTAGATGAAAACAGAAAAAGGAAAACATGAAGAAAATGGTTTTATGTAGAAATAGACTAGTAGCATTTACTACACCAAATTAAAAAAAGCAAGCGGGAAATCTAAAGCCATGTTTTGTTCAACTCTCATTCTTTTTCATTCTTACCTTAGATGAAATTCTAAAATGGACAAGAATGGGTAATCATGAATAGAATGGAAAAATACCACTATGAACCAAACACATTTTTCTTGGAAAATAAATTTTTTTCAAACTAACAAGTGTCCATGTTGCTCATTTTCATTCTTAACAAAAAAGAACAAAAACTTTGTTAGCCACAAACCACTGACCTAGGTCCAAAATGTTTACCCATAATTGGCCATCAATACAAGTTTCCATGGCAATCCACCAATAAACATTTATAGAATGGTTTTGGAAACCTAGACCGGCGGTTTATGACCACTAACATAAAGTTTCTTTGAATGAAAATGATCAAGATGGGGCATAATTATTTTTCATGCTAAATGCTACCACAATTTTTATGCTATGAGCTGATTTTTCATTCTATAAAGAATTAAGGCTAATGGAAAGAATTTTATAACCAAATGCTCTAATGTTATTCATTCACGAGTAAGAAATAAAAAAAAAAAATGAGACCTAGAGCAGCAAACCAAACATGGCCTAAGCCACTAAAAAGAACATATCCTAATACGCCCAAAAGGAGTAAACCAAACATGGCCTAAGCCACTAAGAAGAACATATAAAACAACAAAGTATCGACTTGTTCCAACACCAAAAGGAGTACCGATTCACCCAATACGCCCAAATGTATCTATACCTCTGCATATCCAAAGAATATCATAATGCATGTCCATTTCAAAGCTTATTAATAGAATATGTTGTATGATACTTGAACCTTGGTAGCAATTAGTTGGCATTTTCATTGGGAAAAGATATTGCGAATGAATGTTTTGATTTAGGGCACCACAAGATTCATCCCACTCCTCTTACCATTACACAAAACACAAAAAACAAAACGCTAGGCATTAACAAAAAAACTGGCAACATCGCTTCCTTTTCATTCTTAAAAAAATATGTTTTCCTACTTTTCTCCCCTACTAAATAGGAACATTTTGCACTTGATTCCTCTTGTTTTCTTGTTCACTTTTCTCCTTTAGTTATCCTCCCTCCATGCCCCTGTAAGTTACATGTTTTATTTATTTATATGTTATATACTGTAGTTTTCTTTTGCCGTTTTTTTTTTTTTTTTTTTTTTTTTTTTTTTTTTTTTTTTTATCTGAGCATTGCATAAGTCTTATCTAATACTTTATATTCATTATTTCCCACGCACTGCACGGGTTTTTCGCCTCAGTTCTGTTGAAAGAGTCCGACTCCCATCATACATACACGAGGACTCTTTCCTTGGACTGCAACATTCAGCATTAGAATCATTTTTTTGTTCACTTTCTCCTAATGTGTAAGTAGATTCCTCAGACAGCCCTGTAAAATGTTTCTGAGTAATTCCTTTCTCTTCACCTGACTGTACAGTCTGGTGTGGGAGCACAGCAGCTTCTGCTTCTGGGTCAACTTGTACACTGCAGTGGTTTCTATCTGACTGGAGGATGATCTCTTCACCACAGACACCCATTTCTACTGATCCATCTATTGTCAAGGGCACTGGATCTCTTGGTCCTGGAACGGGTGATAAACCCCTAATTCAATTCTTTGATTAAAGAATGGAAATATATATATATATATATATATATATATATATATATATGAAAAGAAACAGTCTTTACTCTTTACAGGCAAGAGCAAAAGGCATACCTGCACATCTGCTCTCTGTAACTTCTTTCTCATACAATCTCTTTTGTAGCAATGTTGTCCCAGGAAACATCATCAAGTTGATGTTGTTCAACTGTTCTTTCTCTTTATCCTCCATTGGTTTAAATCCGAAACCCAATGTCCAAGTATCCAATAAATTTGGAATTGCAGCTACAACCAGTTTCTCAACCTTGAATGACTTCAGCATCTATGAGGGTAAAAGCAAGTACAAGGATTGAAGTAAAATACCTAAGAAGCCTGTAATCAATGTAACTTGCTGGTTTCGAACACAAAGTTCAATCTGTGCTCGTGAACAAAAATGATAAAAACTCAATGATAAGATGCATGACTTTTTTCTTTCCTTTATAAATTTAATGAGATCTCTCCTTTTTCCCCTGTTGAACAAAATGGAACCTCAAGCAATAATGAAGAGAAAGGCCAGATGAAATCAAGTCATGCGGTATTTGGTCAAACTTTCAATGGTGCCATTCAAGTGGACCTCCACTATAGTGTTTGTTTCATGCCAATGTATGGTTTTAGGTGATTCTCCCACTAAGCATGCATTTAGTTATCTTTAAGTACCAAGACTTGAAGACAACCATTGAAAAAGTCTTCAGAACTTTTGAGTGATATCCACCACTATGACCACCCAGACACATTTACTCTATTGTTGTGAAAATATAAGTATTTACAATTAAAATACCTCTTCAATAGCACTTATAAGGCGTCGACACATTCCCTGTCGGCGACGTTCACTTGAAGTTGCAATAAGAGGCATCTCTGCAACTGTTACTCCATGGACCCTGCATAAAATCAAGGACTAAATTAGACTTGGATTCCTTTGGATTAGTCAACCAGACCAAGATCCATAACAATATCAAGTAAGGAGAAAACCAAAAAGGTTAACATCTAAAATAGAGTTGCAAGACCATGTTGTGGTTTAAATTCAGTATTTCTATAGTCATTTATATCCTTTATTCACCCTCTTATTTAATGAGATATTTACCATTTATCAAAAAAATAAAAAGAGTATGAAGGTCTACCTGCCAGTCAACAAAATTGGATTAAAAAAACCTGCCAATTTTATCATTCTGGCTGTTAACCCTTTGTTCCAATTAGTAGTCAAGTCCTTGGTGCTCAAACCATTAGGAACATATGCAGCTACTAAAAATTGTGGCCAAGCCTTCATCAAAAGGAAAGAACAAAGGGAAAAAAAAAATACTTGTGCACAGAATCTTGAAGCTCTTAAAGCCAAGGCAGAGTTTTATGAGAATGCCTCCTTTTACAGTTTATTGGAATAGGAAACAAAATGATATTATTTTTTTATTCTAATTCTCAAATCTCAAAGAGTTCAAGGCATGTATGTTGTTCAAAGTACTATTATCATTGTAAGGGCAATTGAGCCATTCGACTAATTAGGATGGGGGAGGGTGTTGTAATTTTATGTGCTCTAATCTAAATACAAGTGCAAGGGCTACACATGACACTTTTTGGTAGCCCATTCTTCTCTCCTAATTCTTTTTTTTTTCATTTCTAATCTCATACAAAACATCAAGAAACTTGAAAAGTCATTTCAATGACCTCTTGCCAAAACAAAACTTTGTAATTAGAGGACAGAATCATTTAAGCAGTGAAGTTTTGAAGGTAGTTCCATAGGTGATGCAATGCAAATCAGTCTGGTGTGGGTAGAGTTTCAGGGGCATTATGGATAGATTATTCTTGTATTCATGGGACTCAAAGCTTATGGTGGTTTGGTTAAACCAAAATCAACTCTCTTGCAAGGCCTAATGCTTATATCGCATTGAGTCTGTAGTGGATAGAAGTGGAAGGAGATTCTAAGGTCATATTCGTTTCATGACCACCTTCCAAGAAAGCCTTGCACAGTTCATCTCATTATTCATTTCCTATCTAGCATAGCTTATGCCTTGTTGGCCCTCTTTTTCCACATGGAGGGCCTGAGCAATGTATTCTTATCTTCTGGAATATGTAGTATTTATTTCTCCACATGGAGGAAAGTAATTAGTTTCAAGGTATCCATTGATTAACCTACATACTTCTCAATGAACAAACCATCAAAGCTAAAAACTATGCAAGTCCTTATCCAATTAAAGAAGTACCTGATTGATGCTACAGATATGAGCTCATCATCCTTCTCTAACACCACAGCATAAAATCCTTCATAATTCAAACGCGCAAAATTTGATCTGAAAATTAAGAAATGGTTTAATATTGTTTGCAACTTTAGATGCTAGCAGAAAAAGCCAAAAAAAAAAAAGTATAGATCTAAAAGAACTAAAACAAAAGTTCCAGATTCTTGAAAATAACAGACAATCTAACATTTTAAGAATGTAACTAAGGATTTGCAACATATACACCCAAAAAATTTCTTGTTTGAGTGTGTTTTCCTCTATCTTGTTTTTTTTTTTTTTTTTTTTTTTTGGGGGGGGGGGGCAGGAAGAGGAGGGGAGGTCTTACTCTTACAGAAAATAATTTGCACTATCCTTTGCTAGATTAGCAAGAGGTACAAGTGTGAGATGGGAAGACTGCTCAAGCTGCCACGACTAATGATAAGGAAAAGGACGGCGCACTGGAAAATCAAGATTGCCAAGATTGTTAGAGGTTGCTTCAGCTTTTCTAAAGGAACCAACTACTACTACTTATCAGAATAATGGAGAAGGGAAATTGTTGGGTAGAATAAAATAGTTGCAGGAGCTGGAGATACCCGAAAGGTGCTAAACTAGTTGTAATGGAGAAAAGAGGGTTGTGACTAACAGGATTGCAAATGGATGCTAGCTTTTTCTTCCCATTAAAACTGGTTATAAATCATTGGAGTTTCAAAGACTTTGAACAGATGTTTTGCTGGACAGTTATGTATAGAACAGAAATGTTGGCCAGCTTTCCAGACCCATGCTCTCCGGGTGGACCTGTCTTGCAACTTCATAGGCGCCATGAATGTTGACAGAAGGTAGAAATCGACCTATTAAATAAAAAGGTAGAGACCCTTTTATTAGCATTTTGAATATGTGAAAGGCAGGTCTAACTTATTTCCAGGATCTCTCAATGCTTGAGCCTTTTCTTTTCTCTTCCTTTTTTCCCATGGCAATAGGATATTGTGGTGAGTTGATTTTTTCTATTTATAATTTTATACTTTTGTTAGAATGTTAGAGTGATGTTCGGCTGATAAGAGTTCTTATTAGCCCATTCTTATGTGTAACTTATCTTGTAACTGGGCTTGTGTTAATGGGCCTAATCCTGTTTAATGATTTAAGTCATCTGGGTGTCCCATCACTAATCAGGGGCATCCCAGTAATTTCTTGTACCTTGTACTATATTCATCTATAAATAAAGGACTGGTCGACTGGCTAGTACAGTTCGGCATTCTCTTCAGTTCTGTGGTTCTCTTCTCTTCCTTGCTACTTCGAGTATAGCTCTTCAGATTACATGGTATCAGAGCATTAGCTCCTTCCTGGTTTCAGCAGGCGCACTCTCTTCTCTTGCTGTCTTTTCATCTTCTCTCTTCTTTTTCTGGGTTGCTGCAGTGAAGACCTAGGAGTGTAAGAGAGTAAAGCAAGTTCGAACCTAGGGTTTCTCTTGGTTGTAGGACTCAAGGGAAATAAGACCCAAAAGTAGATGTCCTACTAGATTATCTCCAGCAAATAGTAGCTATTGGGCTACTAAGAGAGGTCTGTATAGGACAGACCTAGTTGAGGACTGATTTCAGCAGTCCTAGCACTAGCCGAAAGGGGGAGAACTTCCTCTACAGTTGCAGCTTCGTGCTCCAGCAAGACTTGCGCAGAACAAGTGGTAAAGACTTAGCCTTCTCTACAGTTGCAGCTTCGTGCCCCAGCAAGACTTGGGCAGAACTGTGGTAACTTCAGTTACAGATTTTCTTCAGGTCGGTTATCAGTCCTACTTTGTGAACTTCAGTTACTTCAGGTCGCAGAACAAGCCCTAACCGAAGTAACTTCAGTTACTAGCACTGTGAACTGGTTCAGTTACAGCCCCTTACTTGCTACTTCGGCCAGTCCTAAACAGCACTGCACAGTACCCGAACTGTGAACACTTCTACCAGCACTGTGAACACTGTGACCACTTCGGCCAGTCCTAAACAGAACCACCTACAGCACTGTGAACAACTCTTGGACTGAAGTCAGGATGTCCTCACTATCCGGTGAAGTTTCCTCTAGAGATAACAGACCTGTTTCAAGGTCCTCAAACCTGGAAAACCCTAATCTGCACAGCTTGCAGATTACAAGTGTGCTGCTAGATGAGTATAACTTCAGAGAGTGGTCTGTCTCAGCAATGCTGTTCATTACCTCTCGTGAGCACACAGGCTATTTGGATGGAGACAAGAAACAACCAGAAATTGGCAGTCCTGAATACACCGTGTGGCGCAAGGAAAATGCCACAGTCATGTCTTGGTTGCTGGCCTCTATGACTCCTAGGGTGGCCAGAACTGTTCATCACTTCCCCACAGCTGCTAAAATTTGGGAGAAAGTATCTAAGACATATGGCCAGAAAAAGAACAATGCTAGAATCTACAGGCTGAACCAAGACATTGCAGCCCTAAGGCAAGGAGACATGTCCGTGGCAACCTACTTTGCAACACTGGAAGGCCTCTGGGAAGAGCTTGACCACCATTTGATTTTGGATTGGGAAAATGCTAATGATAAGGGGAGGCATGATAAGCAGATTGAGGAGGGCAGAGCCTTCAAGTTTCTGGCGGGTCTTGACCCTGTATATGAAGGTATAAGGTCACAGATTCTAGGGAGAGATGAATTACCTGAGCTTCACCATGTCTACTACCTGGTGAGGAATGAAGAAGTAAGGAGAAAGGAGATGCAAGTTGACTCCCAAACACAATCAACAGAACTACCTGGAGAACATTCAGCCTTAGTCTCCACTAAGGGGAATAGATTTTCAGACAAGAAGTCCCTCAAGTGTACACATTGTGGTGGTGAGAAACACACAAAGGAGAAATGTTGGGTATTGTACCCTCATCTGAAGCCAGCTGCTCTGAGAAAGGACAAAAGGCAACATAAGGGCCACACAGCAAGTGGGAATCTTGCCACCAACAACAGTAGTGACAACTCACAGAGTATTCAAACAGTGTCATCTTCCACCGCAAGGCAGGCTGCCGACTCCTCTGGACCAAGTACTTTGGGCTTCACAGCTAGTGAGGTAGAGGTTCTCAGCCGGGCATTAGCCCGTCTGAAGAACAATTCTTTAGCTTCCACCTCTCTTGCCAAATCAGGTACAGCCTCTGCATTTAGTGCATCTAGTTCCATAAATTCTACCTCTTGGGTGATTGATTTCGGAGCCACTGACCATATGACACATATGTCCTTATTCTCTACATATCATTTGTTGTCTGGCCAGGATAAGATGAGAGTAGCTGATGGGTCCATCTCCACCATCTCTGGAAAGGGGGTGGTTGACCTAAGCAAGGATCTCTCTCTTAAATCAGTCCTACATGTTCCTAGTCTTACCTCAAATCTGTTGTTTGTTTCAAAGCTTACGAAAAACTTGAACTGTAGTATAACTTTCTTTCCTTCTCATTGTGTCTTCCAGGACAGATTGACGAGGAGAACGATTGGGAGTGATCATGAGTATGGGGGCCTCTACTATTTTGATGAAGATGTCAGCTCAGCCTTGCAAGCTTCTACTACTAGTCCGGAAAGTGGGGAGTCAATAGCTAGGCTGCACTTGTGGCATGCTAGGCTAAGTCATTTGTCCTTTTCTTCCTTAGCAATGTTGTTTCCCGAATTATGTAAGGGCATTCCGAGTCAGAGTTTAATTTGTGATGTGTGTCAAATGTCAAATCAATGTAGATCAATGTATCCAATTTCTAGTAATGAAATTCAAGCCCCTTTTGATTTGGTTCATTCTGATGTTTGGGGTCCTTCACCCATTGTTTCCATTGATGGCTTTCGTTACTTTATCAGTTTTATTGACCATTATTCTTGGTGCAGTTGGATTTATCTGTTGAAAGGACGTGAAGAAGTTCCCCGGATAACTATGATGTTTTGCAAGATGGTTGAAACACAATTTGATAAAAAGATCAAGCAATTCCGTTCAGACAATGCAGTTGAATACTTTGAAAGATCCTTGAACTCATTCATGGAAGATGCAGGCATGTTACATAAATCATCATGTGCTTACACCCCTCAGCAAAATGGGGTCGCTGAGCGCAAGAACAGGCATCTATTGGAGACAGCTCGAGCCCTTCTTTTCCAACACAATGTGCCTAAGCAATATTGGTCTCAAGCTGTTCTCACTACATCATACCTGATAAATCGGATGCCATCTAAGGTACTGGATATGAAGACCCCTTTCTCTGTTTTGTGTCCCACTCTTCCAGAATTTCCTCTTCCCCCGCGGGTTTTTGGTTGTACATGCTTCATACATGTGAAGGATCCAAAGAAGACCAAACTGGATCCTAAGACTACGAAGGGAATATTTTTGGGGTACTCTCCTACGCAGAAGGGGTATAAGTGTTATGATCCTGTCTCCAAGAAAAAATATGTCACCAGGGATGTAGTCTTTTTTGAGTCTCAACCCTATTTCCAGTCTTCTTAGAATCCTCTTCAGGGGGAAAGTAGTGGGTTGGAAGAGGATTCTCATTCTCTCTTCTTTTTTGTTCCCATTTCATCACCTTCCACTACTACTAGCTGTAACATTCCGGGTCAACCTAGTGAGACTTCCACTGTGCCAGTTGCTTCTCCAGATTCGGCTGATGCTTCTGAAGGTTCCAGTAAACAAGAGAAAGAGATACTTACATACAGTAGAAGGAAGAAAGCCCCTCAACCTCATGATTGCAACCAGTTGAACTCAGATCAATCTGTCTCTGCAATCCAAGGTAATTCTGACTCACTCAATTCAGATTTGGATCTTCCTATTGCTCTCCGTAAGCCTATTCGCTCTTGTACCACTCAGCATCCCATAGCCGATTATGTTTCTTACCCACACTTATCCCCTACCTATCATTCCTTTGTGTTTGCTCTTTCCTCTGTATGTGTCCCTTCCAGGTATTCAGAGGCGGCATCTGATCCAAGGTGGAAAGAAGCCATGAATGAGGAGATGAAAGTCCTAATGAAAGCAAGGACATGGGAATTGGTGGACCTACCAGAGGGGAAAGGCACTGTTGGGTGCAAGTGGGTATTCACAGTAAAGCACAGGGAAGATGGATCAATTGAGAGGTACAAGGCCAGACTTGTGGCAAAGGGATTTACACAAAAGGAAGGAATTGACTACAAGGAAACCTTTGCCCCAGTAGCAAAGCTCAACACAATCAGGGTTCTACTGTCACTAGCAGCAAAATTCTCTTGGGAACTTCATCGACTGGATGTGAAGAATGCCTTCCTAAATGGTGATCTTCATGAACATGGAACCCCCACCTGGATATGATGTTGGAAAGAAGGTATGTAAACTAAGGAAAGCATTATATGGTTTGAAGCAATCTCCCCGGGCATGGTTTGAGAGACTTTGTTTGGCCATGAAGAAAGTAGGGTACACTCAGAGCAGTGCAGATCATACATTGTTTACAAGGAGACAGGATGACAAACTTACAACACTCATTGTGTATATGGATGATATGGTGATTACTGGAAATGATGTGAAAGAGATGAAGAGGCTGAAGGAGTTCTTAGCTTCAGAATTTGAGATCAAAGACCTAGGAAACCTAAGATACTTTCTTGGAATTGAAGTTGCTAGATCAAGAGAAGGAATCTACATATGTCAAAGAAAGTATGTGCTAGATCTCCTAGAGGAAACAAGCATGATGGGGTGCAGGCCAGCAGACACTCCAATAGAACCAAACCATGGATTACAAGAATCAATGGGTGAGGAATACTGTGATAAGGAAAGGTACCAAAAGTTGGTAAGAAAACTGATATACTTATCCCTTACTCGGCCAAACATTGCCTATGCAGTGCATGTTGTCAGTCAATTCATGCATTCACCAAAGACCCCTCATATGAGAGCAGTGGAAAGAATCCTCAGATACTTGAAGACTTGCCCAGGGAAAGGAATTCTATTCAGAAAAAACAGCAGACTTGAAATTGAAGCCTACACTGATGCTGATTGGGCTGGATCTGTTGGAAACAGAAAATCAACCTCAGGTTATTGTACATCCTTGGGAGGAAACCTAGTCACATGGCGCAGTAAGAAGCAGAATGTTGTGGCTAGATCTAGTGCAGAAGCAGAATACCGGGCTATGGCACACAGGGTTGCTGAACTCTTATGGCTCAGGACTCTCCTTAATGAGCTTGGTATCAAGACTGAGGGTCCTCTCAAGCTGTATTGTGATAATAAAGCTGCTATCAACAATGCCAACAATCCTGTGCAGCATGACAGGACAAAACATATTGAAATTGATCGACACTTTGTCAGAGAGAGAATTATTTCAGGAGAACTCTGTGTGCCTTATACTCCATCAGAGATGTAGATTGCAGATGTATTAACTAAAGGGCTGGCATCAACGAAGTTCAGGGACATACTTGGCAAGCTAAACATGACTAATATCCATGCTTAGCTTGAGGGGGAGTGTTAGAATGTTAGAGTGATGTTCGGCTGATAAGAGTTCTTATTAGCCCATTCTTATGTGTAACTTATCTTGTAATTGGGCTTGTGTTAATGGGCCTAATCCTGTTTAATGATTTAAGTCATCTGGGTGTCCCATCACTAATCAGGGGCATCCCAGTAATTTCTTGTACCTTGTACTATATTCATCTATAAATAAAGGACTGGTCGACTGGCTAGTACAGTTCGACATTCTCTTCAGTTCTGTGGTTCTCTTCTCTTCCTTGCTACTTCGAGTATAGCTCTTCAGATTACAACTTTTATGGTGAGTAACTCCTAACAGTTTTGTCCAGGGACTTAGGTTTAGGGATTTTCTTTCAGTGCTTTATTTTTTATGGTTTTCTTTGTCCTTTGTCTCTTTAATCCTTTTCCCCTTGTAAATTTTCTCTGTTGCTGAGCTTTCTCCCCTTGTAAATCTATCTTGCCTTCCTCTACATTTTGATTGATGGGATAGGCCCTGATAAGTCACCAGGTGAAGGATCATCATATGTGCATTCCCACTCAAACCCTCAACCCCTATGAGACTCCTCCCTTCACATGGAGAAAAACAGGTCTGATAAAGCTCAAAACAGCATGGAATGCCACCACTTTTTGACTCCTCCGACCACTGAGCACACCACACCACAAAGGAGAAATCCCTTAACAGACAAAGAGGACCATGACTCCGTTCCATCCTTATCACCTTCAGGAAATAATCTTGCAAAACTAGTAATTGCCTCACTCCATGGACGATTAAGAGGTAACCGTTGTAACCTCTATCACCAACTCAGATGCAGACTTTGTCAACTGAAACCTCACCCTGCCCAGTTTTTCAATTCCCCACATCCATGGAAACCATTCAAAACCTACTTACCAAGAAAGGGTTCATGGAGTCCCTCCATCAATATCTTTGTCCCATATAAAATGTAAGCATGTAGACTTGAAAGAACCCATAGGTCCCATACAATAAGCCCTAACCCATAAGCCCAAGAGAGGCCAAAAGATTCCATAGGATCTGCTTAATGAGGGATCATGGCTTACCAGATCACACTACAGGACCCTGAACCAAATCCAGTAAACCATACCACTCCCCAAAGTTCAAAGTATCGATACAATACATCCCGTATTGGGTGTATTGTATCATATCTTTTGACTCCCAATACACCTATTTAAAGCAAGTTTGATAAATGTTTTAATAAATAAAGTATATAAAATATTATATTTTTATGAGATTTTGGAAAAATAAAACTAAAAAGAAACTGTGAAGGCAAAAGGTTCAAAGTATTGATACACCCCTTCTTCCATATCGGGGTGTATCGATACTTTGAACCTTGCCACTCCCCCCACTCAGACAAAACTGAACAGACATGTGTGTCAACTGTCAGACAAAGCCCGAGACTCATCCATGCCTAAGAAGGCAAAAAAAAAAAGGAAAGGAAAATAATGTAAAGTTGAATAATCTACAACCATCCATTGACATTGGTAAGACTAAGATTGAATTAACTCAAGTAATGTATATGGTTATTTAATCATATAACACATGAAAAATCAAAGAATTGAATCAATAGGAGACAAAGAAAGCATTGCTAAGGCATGATTGAATTTCAATACACACACATCCTTAGCAAAAAAAAAGCTAACTAAAACAAGTAACTAAAACAAGGAATTATCAAAAAAAACTATCTATCTATTACACATTGATATATATCTATTACACAAACTAACTAAAACAAGGATGTCCATGCTTTTTTCTGTTTTTTTTTTTTAAATTTCCGTATTTTTCATGCCTTTTAAAATTGAACAAAATAACTCTCTCTCCTCTTTCTCATTAACTCCAATTATCTCTCATTAATCATACTATTAACTCTCTCTCTCTCTCCTCAAATAACCCATGCCACTAATTCTCTTTCCTCTCAATTACTCCATTAAATTGCCTAAAATTCATTAATTCTATCAATATCTCTAGACATAAAAGGAGAAAGAGAAGAAGCAACAGAGAAAAAGAAAGAGTATTTGCCAAAAAAGATGTCAGTGGTGGCATACACATTGACTTATATATTAGGGTGTTAAAAGAATAGAGAAAATTACAATAGTACCCCTGATTACAACTTAACAAAGAAAAGATAGTAACAACATTCTATTCTAAGGAGTCTCTGAGGATGGAGAAAGCGGAGGGAGGCTTCGTGGAGAAAGCGGAGGGAGGTTTCGTGAAGAAAGTAAAATGGGGGTCAGCTCTGAGGAAAGAGGCCAAAGATTTCCTGTTCGAAGAGATACAGATCAAAGGAAGACTGGGTTTGAAAGTAAGAGAACAGAAGAGAGCCACGATCCTTGTGGAAGGCTCAGAAATGATTGAGTAGGTGAAAGAGTTTGTCTCTGATGCAGCTGCTAAAGGGAAGCAGAAATATCAGAAAGAAAATTTCTCAGGATCAGGTAGGAGGTATGTGCTGGAGAACAAGAGGAATGCAAAAGGTGCATTTATTTCTCTTACTGAATATTTCTCTAAAGGAAGGAAACAAATGATTTGTCTTCCTCAAGGGAAGAATGACCAAGGGTGGAGAAGGATTGCTGGGATACTAACAAATTTCCTAAATAGAAGGAAAATGGAGAATAAAGAGAATTTGAAAGTTGATGAAAGGGGACAACGACCAGAAACCAGAAGCTAGTTTCTGTGTAAAAAAGAGGAAACAAACAAAAAGCTTGTGGCCATGGCAAATAGTAGGAGGGACCCTTCATTGGTAGCAGATGGGACAAAAGGAAAATGGGAAAGAATGCTAGTGGTTGAAGCTGGAGGAGTGGTGACAGACTGGTGGAAAGTTGCAGAAATGTTGAAGAGCAAGATGGAGCTAAGAAGCACCTTTATTGTGACCCCACTCGATCCTGCTAAGGCAGTGTTGGACCCTCTTGAAAACCAGGTAATGTTAGAGCACTAAGTATCCAAGATGATCTGGGAACCTTCTCGGTTTTTAAATGGGCGTTTTCATCAAATTCAAAAGTGTTCTCAGTGGAAGATAACGTAACTGTTCGAGTGATTGGGTTGCCATTCCATCTCTGGAATCAAGAAACAGCAAACTCAATTGCTTTGTTGTGTGGAGCTCGCCTGATGGTGTTTTCTGGGGAGACCTGCTAAGTGCAGCCATTCTACTAGATGGTGTAAAACCAGAAGATATACCGAGGAAGGTGAATGTCGCTGTGGAGGGTTTGTTCTTCCCAGTGTGGTTACTGTCCTCCATTGAAGCTACCCTTTGGAGAGAAGCAAGGCAGGAGGAAGACGAAGAGGTGGAGGATTTGCAGCTACGTGGCAGTTTGAAGTTGGCTGGAAAAAAGAACAAGGAGTTGTCACAAGAATGGACAGCCTTTAGGCAGCCCAAAAGACTTGGATCAGGAAACTAATAGAAGTATTAGACGTGTTACACAAGGCAACGGTGGGAAAACCAACGCTTCTTTTGCTCAGGCAGTTGCTTGTGGCACTAAGCAATTTATTTCAAAGGAGAGGAATGGTCTGAGTGCAATACGGGAGGAGGGAGGTGATTCATCGGGTCGGGCAGAGGTATTGGTAACTTCAGGAATTTGCACAGGGGTCCAACCAGCAGGCCCATTTCTAAATTGTAATTCTGGGCCCAGTAGGCCCAAAAAGTTAAGTGGCTACTCTTAAAAGACCCTAGGTAGACAGTAAAAACTGTCTAAGTGTGTGATAACTTAAAGGAGCACGTGACAAGGCTTACTCCTCAGGTAGACAGTAAAAACTGTATACCATCATCTTCTTTGAGCCCTTTCTCTCACTCGAACAGTTCAGCGAAGGTCTCCAGCTCGTTACAGTGGAGACCCTCGAAGAAGATGCCTCGTAAGGAACAGGAACGACGTAACCCTAGGTGTGTGAAGAGCAGTGAGGTTTTCGACTCTGTTTCGGAAAGTTTGACAGACGATGAAGAACCTCCTGATTCGGATTCAGATTCGGGAGAAACCATCAGCTTGGGAAGTATCGACCTCCAAAAACCAAAAGACATACTGGAAGAGGGTAGCCTAAACACTGAACTGTTATTCCTAGAGGAGGAGACAGACTCGCACGACTCTGGTAATGTCAAAACGCAAAGAAGAGTGAGCCTTAGAAGTGGCGAACAGATTTTTCCCAAACTGGGTATGCCATACAAAAGACAGGTGGAGTTGGGAACACTTAAAGAGGTAAGGCAGATTGCATCCCTGCCAATAACGAGTCTACTCCATATGTGCAGCCTAGTCAGGACATCAGGCCAGAGAGACAGGAATCAGACTTGGAGCCTTACCTAAGGATTCACGCAGAGGGAAAGAGAAGTGAAGTTTCTTTGACTGTAGAGGGTGAGAAAGTATTGGTTGTACCTAGTCCACTTCCAGGGTTGAGTCCGGAAAAGGGGAAGGGCCTAGTCCTGACTCCAACAATTGATACCCAACAGCTGGTCCACATGCAACCATCTCTGCTAAATCCAGGTAAGCCTGTCCATTTGGTTTTAGATACTAATATGGGTTCTCTGCCTGTAACAGATATCCTGGAATCTCAATCAGACCAACCAATTGGCAGAAGGGGAGTGGCGATTGATAATGACAGAGTCCGATCTGAGAAGGGAGTTGGGTTGTTAGAGAGGAAACAGGAGGAATTAGAATGGATTTGGGAGCAGATTTGTGCCATGTTGGAGGAATATAAACAGAAGGAGGAAATGACAGAGGTGGCTCCAAAAAAGCCTGAACCAGAGGCAAGACCCAATAGATCGGGGCAGGAATTAGGAAATAAAGGGCAGAATAGGAAGTCAGTGGGAAATAAGGGTAGGAAAAAGAAGAAAAAGTCTGAGGTAGAGAGACTAATAATGGACATTGAAGGGGATATCGAGTTCAGTGGCAGAGGGGGAAGAAAGAAGGGTTCTAAATGAAGAAACATTATATTGGAGGGCTAAATTCTTGAAAGGTAATGAAGATAATCAGCTGAAATGTAAGGGGCTTGGGCAGTGCCAGAAAAAGGAGATCGATTAAGGAGCTACTTAAGAGAGAAAGACCTGATGTTGTGATGTTGCAGGAGACAAAATTAGCCAAACTGGATAGAAGGTGGGTCAGAGAGGTCTGGAAAATAGGAGGGGTAAGATGGTGCTCAGCTTTGTCATGGGGAGCCTCGGGGGGAATAGTAACTTTGTGGATTCATTTGGGTGCTAACAAATGTATATGGTCCAAATAATCACAGAGAGAGGAATGAGTTGTGGGAGGAGCTTCATGGAATTCAAGGTTTATGGGATTTTAATGCGATAAGAATCACAACTGAGTCAAATAATCCCAGGCAAGCCATTACAACTAGTATGAGGAAGTTCAATGACTTCATTAATTCTTGTGAGTTACGAGAGCTTCCTTTACTACAGCCTACCTACACTTGGTCCAACTTCCAAGAAAACCCAACTTGCTCAAAGCTTGATAGATTCCTATTTAATGAGGGTTGGGAGAGCCACTGGAGAGGTTTGGTGGCTAAGGCCCTACCTAGGATAACCTCTGATCACTGCCCTATAGAAGTAGGACAAGAACCTCTTGGTAATGGACCTAGACCATTCAGGTTTGAGAACATGTGGCTGACACATCCGGACTTCTTACCTAAGGTTAAGGAATGGTGGAGTGAAGAGATGAGAGAAGTGAAATGGAATGGGGTTAGATTCAACAAAAAATTAAAAAGGTTAAGAGGCAAAGTAAAAGAATGGAATAAGGATCAATTTGGAAGAGTTGAGGAGGAAAAAGCTAAATTATTGGTTCAGATTGAGGATTTAGATGCAAAAGAATCCCAAGGGATGATGGATGAGCAAGACAGAGAAATGAGGTGGAAACTAAAAAAGGAGTTAGAAGAGACTTTGTTGAGGGAGGAGATCTCTTGGAGACAAAAGTCCAAACATAAGTGGATCAAGGAAGGGGATGGGAATACCAAATTCTTTCATGCTTTGGCTAATGGGAGAAGAAGGAAAAATTTGATACTAAAGCTTGAGGTTGATGGTGTGGAGATAACCTCTCAAGAGAAGATTGCCAGTAGGATTGTGGATCATTTCAAGTCAATCTTTCAAAGACCCTTAGAGAATCAATTAATAGTGGGGGTCCTGGGGGAGGAGAATTGGCCAACTTTGAACCAAACAGATAGGGGATGGCTAGAAAGAATGATTGAGGAAGAGGAAATTAAACAAGCTATTTTTTCTATGGATAGGGCTAAGGCACCGGGTCCAGACGGATTTACAATGGCATTTTATCAGGATTGGAGTATTTAGAGGGCATAGTCAAAGAAGACTTAATTGGAGTATTTAGAGAATTTGAGGATAAACATTTTGTGAGTCCTGGAATCAATGCCACCTTTATAGCCTTAATTCCCAAAAAGACTAATGCCAGACACCCCAAAGATTTTTGGCCAATCAGCCTGGTGACAAGCATCTATAAGATTCTAGCAAAAGTGCTCTCTAGGAGGATCAAAGCAGTTCTCCCTTCTCTCGTTAGCCAAGCACAAGGAGCCTTTATACAGGATAGACAAATTACAGATCAGATCCTTATTGCAAACGAGAGTGTGGAAGAGCTAAGGAGATCGGGCAAAAAACGATTTGTTTGCAAACTGGATTTGGAGAAGGCCTATGACTTGGTGGATTGTAGTTTCCTGCTGGAGATGTCAAGAAGACGTGGATTTGGAGATAAATGGTGTAATTGGATAAGAGGATGCTTAAATTCTTGTCGTTATTCAGTGTTGGTGAATCGAGTGGTTAAGGACTTCTTTCCAGCCAATAGAGGCTTAAGACAAGGGGATCCACTCTCCCCTTTCCTCTTTACACTTGTTGCTAATGTCTTTAGTAGGATGATCTCCAAAGTAGATGAGGAGGGCCAAATAAAGGGATGGAGAATAGGGAGTAGAGGCATTCCAGTAACTCACCTTCAGTTTGCTGATGATATTGTTATCTTCTATGAAGGGAATGAATTGAGAAAGGTGGAGAACCCTTAAGAATTTAATAAGAACTTTTGAGAGTGCCTCCAACCTGAGGGTAAACTTTGATAAAAGTTGTGTGGCTGGAGTAAACATGGAGAATAGGGAGATTGAATCCATTGCAGAATGTTTAGGTTGCAATACTTCTTCTTGGCCTTTGACATACTTAGGGCTACCCTTAGGAGCCAACCCTAAAGAAAGTAGTTTTCGGGCCCCTATTGTGGAGAAATTTGATAAGTGCTTGGCGGCTTGGAAAAAGAATTACATCTCAATAGGGGATAGGCTAACTTTAATTAAGGCTACACTTGCCAACCTTCCAACCTACTTCCTTTCGGTGTTCAGGATTCCTCCAAGGGAGGCTAAGAAACTAGAGAAGTGAATGGCCCCAAGAGAGAACCAGGAGAGGTGAAAAAGGATCACTTGGTCAAATGGGAGATAGTTAACAAACCAAAGGAAGAAGGGGGTTAGGGAAGTGGTTATGGAGATGGCCCCAAGAGAGAGAGAGATAGATTATGGCATGACGTGGTGGCAAGCATTCATGGTTGCTCAGGAAATGGTTGGGATTCCGGGATATCTCGCCAAGCTACCCTTACTACACCTTGGAAGGCTATACATGGTATTCTCCCTCGCTTCCTCATTTTCATCAGGTATGATGCTTGTTCTGTGCTATTTTGTTCTGGGAGGATATTTGGGTGGGTACTCAACCCCTCAAAGATTGTTTCCCCTCGCTCTATTCCCTTTCCCTTCACAAAAATGAGCCAATTGCAACTTTTCGCCCGAGCCCGTTAAATCCCTTATCTTTAAACTGGGACTTTGGTTTTCATAGAGGGTTAAGGGTCGGTGAGTCGAGTTGTGTTATTGAGCTAATTCATTTACTAGAATCCGTTTGTTTGGACCCCACTTCTTCTGATCAAAGGGTTTGGACTCCTCTTCCAAAAGGTACATTTACTTGCTCTTCTTTCTAAAATCCCTCAATTCTAACCCCATTTTCCAAGGATTCCCTGTCAAAGAAGTCTGGGCGTGACCTATTCCCCCAAAAATTGTTGTATTCTGCTGGGAAGTCTTCTACGGGAAAATCAATACTTTGGAAAAGTCACAGAAAAAGAGACCCTCTCTGTCTTTCCCCAAATTGGTGTTCCTTGTGTAAGGCCGAGAATGAGGACTGTTTCCATTTGCTGATCTCCTGTTCCTTTGCTACAGCTATATGGAGTTGGAGCCTTTGTTTATTTGGAGGTAGGTGGTTTATGCCTTCTGATTTAAACTCGTTATTCAATGCATCTGTTTTTGTTTGGCACACTAGAAGAGGTAAGGTCATGTGGAAATGTGTCAGGGCAGCCACTTTGTGGACTCTTTGGGAGGAAAGGAATGCAAGAATTTTCTTAGAGAAGGAAAGAAGATTAGATGAAGTGAAGGACTACATCCTAACAAGAGCAATCCATTGGCTAAAAACCATGGATATTTTTTATGACTTCTCATTTGATGACTTGTGGAGGAATTGGCTAGTAATAGCTAACACTTCAACAAAGAAGAATAGAATTCTGTCAGAATGGGTTCCGCCTTTGGAAGGTGTCATCAAGCTGAACTTTGATGGAAGCAACCAAGGCAACCCCGGGCCTTCAGGTATAGGGGGTATCCTGAGAAATAAGGACAGCAACATAATTTCCGTATTCTCAAGACTGGTGGGAGTGGGGGACTCCACAAGGGCAGAAATCCTTGCTATAGTACAAGGAATTCAGATCGCTAACCAGCTTGGGGTGGAGCATCTCCTAGTTGAAGGGGACTCTCAGGTGGTAACAAGGTGGCTTCTAAACCCGGATACCACCATTTGGGGCTACAAAGATCTCATAAAAAAAGTAAAGTGGTTAACCAACAATATGAGAGTTGAGGTAAAATGGGTTAGTAGGTCTGCTAATTCTATGGCTGATGCTTTAGCCAAACAGGGGGTTTCTAGGGAAGATCTTTTTTGTGCTTCTTTGTAAGTTGTTATTAATCTGGAAATCTGTACTTAACTAGCCCGGAGAGGTTGCAACTCGTGCCTTTCCTTGGGGACTTTGTACTATTGTCTATTGCTGATTAATAAAATTATTTCAATTATCAAAAAAAAAAAAAAATTCTATTCTAGTAACAGTCTAACAGCAGTCCTAACAACACAATTTTAAATTTGGGTTGGGTTTGGGCCCTTTGGGGAGAGGAATGAACTATAGGAGGAGACTTAAAAGGGCATGTGGGGAAAAAATGTATAGGATACAATGTTCTTAAAATCGTAATCGTATCATAAATCATAAAGGGGTTTGAATCGAATCGTATCCTAAATCGTAAGATTTTTTATTATTTTTTCAAAAGCTGTTAAAAACTCTAAAATATACCTAAATCTCTCAAAAATAGAAAAAATGACTTTGCACAAGCTTTCTAACCCATAAACATCTTATAACTATATAGTAATGACAGACTTGTAGTAACACTAGTGCCAATAAAAAGCAATATCTTTAATTATCTTGACATGAAATATGAATGAACCATTATTTGTCAAAAAAAATATGAATGAACCATAATTTTTTAAAAGGAACAATAATGTTTTCTAGAGTCTAGAAGTATAGAGTCTTGTTTCAATTGTTTTAAATTTTAAGTTTCAACTTTCAAGTGTTCAACAAAGTAACAAACTACAGCACATCAAGTCATCAATTAATAATTATCCATACAATTTATACAATAGTGAGACAAACACTACAAATGACAGTTGTACAACTAAAGAAATTAATTTCTCTGAAATTAATGAATATAAAGAGATATCATGTGTATAGAACTATGGATGAATTTTAATTCCATTCTAAAGAATCAAATTTTAAAGTCTAAGTATAAGTGCTTCATAAATCATAATCTAATTTTGAAGAGGAAGGAAAATATAAACAAGGGAAAAATGAAGAGAAGAAAGAATGGGGCAAAGTCACTGTTTTAATATGAATAATGAAAGAAAGAAAACAAATGAACCCTGCTTTCTTGTTAGAAAAGAGTGAAAATATAGAATATATCCCTGTTTTTTCATAAAAAAAATGAGAGTGAAAATAATAGAATGAAACATGTTTTAACATTAGCAAAAAAAAAAGCTATTTTTGCACAATAGAAAGCAACCTGCTTTAACCTACAAAGTGCAAATACATCTCTGTTTTTGCATAATACAGTTTTATTTTATGTGTAAAAAGGAATGAAAAATGGGGATGAACCCCGGTTTTGTGATTAGAAAAAGGGTGAGGGGAATATATCCGGGCTAAAGCCATACTTTCATGCAAGAAAACAAGTACGAATATTGGGGAAAAGCCCCTGTTTATGCATGGGAAAAGGGTGGAGCCCCTGTTTTTATGCAAAAAAAATCAAGAAAAAATATTACGAAACAAGGGAAATATTACAAAACTAGGTGCCCCTAGCTTTCATGCAAAAATGAATGAAAAACATAGGACGAAGCCCCTGTTTTCATGCCAAAAAAAGATTGAAACAAATGGAGCGGAGCCCCTGTTTTTATGCCAAAACACCGACTGAAATAAATAAGGCGGAACCCCTGTTTTCATGCCAAAAAACTAACTGAAATAAAGGAGAAGAAAGAAGACAAGAAGAAAGGAGGAGGAGGAAGAAGAAAATAATGCAAACCATGTACAAATAATATAAAAACGGTAGAAATCAAAAAACAAAAAAACAAAATCTCTCACCTTTCAAGGCAAACAAGTAGAGGAGGTTTGGAGCTTCACCAAAACAATGGAGGGTTTCTTCTCTTCCAGTCTCCGGCCAAGTATTTTCCTTCAATGGTAAGTCATGTTTGATTGACCAAAGTGGATATTCTATGTTTTATAACTAAAATGGTGATTCTGCCCCTCTATGTAAAGGAGAAACTTTAAAAAGGAAAAGGGTTAAATGGTTATTTAATCTTAAGTTAAGCTTTCAAACTCTAATCGTATGAATTGTCCAAGAATCGCGATTTACAATTTACACTAGCGATTTGCTTACAAATCGTACGATTAATTCAAAAAACAATTTATATATACAATTTGAATCGTACGATTCAAATCGTGAATCACACGATTTTGAAAACATTGATAGGATATGATATCGTGCATGGAGGATCTGGGTTTGGGGAAACGAATGAGTTAGGAGGTAAAATATTAAATTTTGTGGTAGCTTATGATATGACAATTTTAAACACCTTTTCCTCAAAATGATAAACATTTAAAAGTGGGTCAAATATAAGTCAAATAGAATTTTTCCTTAAGAGAACAAAACGAATTGATGCATAAAGATTGCAAAGTTTTTTGGGAGAAAGCTTAACAACACAACATAGGCTAGTAGTCGTAGATGTGCACATTAGGAAATAGAAGAGAAATAGGTGTCCAAGAAGTAGTTGGAAAACTTGAAACAAGAAAAGCTAGATCAATTTAGATGGAAAAATTAATGATATTTGGCTTATAATGGCGAACAATATAAAGAAAGTAGCAAAGAATGTCTCAGTAAAATATAAAGGGAAGTGGCAAAGTACTAAAAAAACTTAGTGGTATAATGAAAAGGTTCAAAATATAACTAGTCTAAAACAAGCATGCTATAAAGAATGACAAAAGGTTAGAAATGTAAAAAAATGGGAAAAATATAGAACCATAAGAAAGGAAGTTAAAAAAGTGAATGAGGTTAAATGTGAGACTTATGGTGAGCATTACCATAAATTAAGCAATAAAGAGAGAGAAAATGGAATGTATAAACAACAAAGTTGAGAAAAAGGAAAGGCAGAGGTTTAAACCATGTTAGGTGCATTAAAGATGAAAACCAAAGAGTCTTGATAAAAGATGAGAAAATCAAACAAAGCAAAAACAATTTTCAAGAATAATTAAATGAACAACATGGAGAGGGTACTACTGGAGGAGAATCTAGCAATATCAATAGTGTTAAAAATAATACATACCTTCGTAGAGTTAGACTTACTGAAGTAAAAGAGGTACTAAATAAAATGAATAAGGGAAAGGTGTTAGGACCTAATGGGATTTCAATATAAGTTTGGAAAGGCATAGGAGAGGAAGGCTTGTTATGGCTAACCAAGCTATTTAATAAGATAGTAAAAGAAAAGAAGATGTCAGATGATTAGAGAAACAACAATATGGTGCCTATATTTAACCAAGTCTCCACCCTCTCGATTCAAACTTGAGTTCTAGGGTGCAGTCTGTCTACAACCGAGATGAGATTGGGAATATCTCATCTTCACACCTACGTACTGATTCTCAGAAGGGAGCAATCCATGTAAGGAAGAATGGAAATTCTGAAATGAAAATTTGAGACGAACTACGCTTCGAGATTCAATACGGACATGGAACGAAGAATCGCAATGGTTGGTTCAAAGACTTTTGAACTAGAAAAAAGAGGATGTAATCAACACGATGAGATATCGGTAACAGAAAGAGGAAGGGGAACTTGGACTCGACTCCTCCTTTCTCAGGAGGACCTCCCCTGGATCAGGGTTTTTGTGCAAGAAGCAATGGAAAGGCAGACATGACCTATTTCTGACCGTAAGAGAGTGTCAAAAGGAAGAGTTCTTGGTTTACAACTCAAAGAAAACAAATGGGGCAGATTCATTCAACTGAGTCATTGGGAAAAATCAGACAAGGTAAGAAGCATTTGTATACTTGAAGAACCAACTATAGGAGGGTGGAAGATGTTCCCACAACTGATAAGCTATTTCTGCATTCCTAAGCTGACTTTGTGTCCTATAGAAGCTTCGACAAACCTCTTCCCTCCTCTAGACTTGAAGAGTAAGATTGTCAGGACAGGAGGTTCAGCTTTTATTTCAATTCTTCACCTAGATAAACTGTTTGGAAGTTGGAAGTTTGCTTTTGTCTGCACAAAAACTCCAAAACTTAACTGGAGGGAAGTGGAGTTAGGCCTGTCTGCAAACCTGCACACAGAGGACCTCATCAAGCTATACCCCTTCGAAGAAAACAAAGCAATAGGCTTTGCTACTACAGAAGATCTGGTTTTAGCTTGGGTTAAACAGGAGACTGCTTTTATCTATGGTGACAGGATAACTCTAGAAAGATGGTGGTCGAAGGTCAATGAGGTCCCTAACCTTCTAAATTTCAAAGTTTGGTTAAGAATTAAAGGCCTTCCTTTCCATCTTTGGTCGAAGGAGACTTTCTCCCTTTTAGGAGAGCTATGCAGTGACCTGGAAGAGATAGATCCCGAAAAGCTGGACCTCTCCAACTTGAATTTCACTAGAATCAAAGTGACAAGTTGAGGTGTGCATGCTATCCCTAGATCAATTCCCTTGCTCAATAGGAATGTCTGGTTCTATATCTCAGTGGAGATGGAGAAGACGGATGAGTCCCACTCCAGTTGCACCTAGTCAACTCGCCTCAACGGCTCCCACCCACGTGGCAACCCCTACTTCGACCTCTCTCTGCAAGCAAACACATGCAACCTTTGTAAGGAAGAAGCAAAGTTGGCAAAGAGAGGAAACCGGAAAGTCTCGACCATTCATAAAGAATTCTAAAGCTTCAAAAACCCAGGCATCCAAACCTGACCCAAATTCAAATCAGTTTGAAGTTCTGGACCTATCTTCAAAGGCCCACGATTCCTAGGTGGACCCAAGTCCAAGCTTGGTGAGCCCACCAGAAACCCCTTCCTTCTCTGGTTTCTCAGTACCAAAAACCCCCCCTAGCATAGGTCAGAAAAAAGGCAATGCATTCAGAGCTCCTACTCCTTCAATGAGCTCTGGTATTTCGTCATCTTGTGAGGAAGAAGATTCAGAGGAAGACACCAGCTCCTATATTATAGAACGTGATGCAGACCCTCAGGAGATAGCATTTGATAGAGCCCAAAGATTGTTCGAAGGAAAGAATTCTGGGGTAGTGTTGAGATCCTAGAACAAACTCAATTAATTGATCCAGATTATGGGAAACTCTCTGATTTGGAGAGCTTTGATCGTAGACAAGGAAGAGTCTCATCAGTCCATTCTCCTAACTGCCTCCAACCTAGCCATTCAACAACCAGGCCCACTCTCACCCCTCCTTCTTTAAGTTCCTCAGATCCTCAAAATTTAAACCTCTCTCAGAACACTCACCCTTTCTCTTCTTCTTTTGCTTTTCTAGGTTCAACCGAAGAGTTATCCCTTCAAAAGCGCTTAGAACCTCAACAAACAACTGTGTCAAGCGGTATCGGAAGGCAGAACTCGACAGACTTAGAAGTGGAAGAGCTAACAAAGTCTCTGGGAATTGAAAGAAGGGCGACAGGTGGCAAAACACAGGGGGCAACTCAGGAGGAACAAACCAGTAACAAGAAATCCCAGGAAGACAGAAGGAAAAAAGGACCCAAAAAAGAATTACAAAGGCTTCAATGGGGATTACAAGACTGGAACTCAAGAGGAAGTAGGATGAACAAGGGAGTTTCTTCAAGAGAGACTCGATAAAAATTCTAAGCTGGAATGTCAGGGGTTTGGGAGGTCAGCTCAAAAGAAACTTTGTGAAGGAGACTCTAAACAGGGAGAATCCAAACATAATTATTTTGCAAGAATCAAAAAAAGAAACTGTAGACAGGAAGTTAATGAAGTCCATTTGGGGGATAAGGGGAAAGAAATGGATAGTTGTTCCTGATGTGGGATCTTCAGGTGGCATCATCTTAGCTTGGAATGAAGATGAACTCTCAGGCCTAACTCTCCCTACGAGAGAGAGATTTTGGGAGGAATTGGATTCTTTGCATGAAGCTGAAGGCATTCCGTGGTGTCTGGCAGGAGACTTCAACATCATAAGGTACAGTCATGAGCACTCAAGGGGTAGAATGTCAACAAGAAGTATGAGAAAATTTTCAAACTTTATGTCCAGAATAACTTGTGTGATCTCCCCCTTAAGAATGGTCAGTTCACCTGGTCAAACATGCAAGGAAATAACATCAGCTGCAGATTAGATAGATTCCTTACTTTTCAAGATTGGATGGAGAAATTTCCCAATCTATTCTAGGAACTACGTTCTTGGTGCACGTCTGATCATTGGCCCATAGTGCTGAACACTGAATTGATCTTAAAAAGAAAGTCCCCTTTCAAACTGGAAAAATTTTGGACCTTACACAAGGACTTCACCAAAAATGTAGCTGGTTGGTGGGAGGAATGCATTGTGGAGGGATGGCCTGGTTTTAGTCTGCTACAGAAACTAAAGTTCATAAAAAGGAAGTTAAAGAAGTGGGGAAAAGAGGAGTTCAAAGCCCTTGAGGAGGAAAAAAGGCTGATCATTTCTGAATTGGAAGTGTTAGATATGAAGGAACAAATTGGCTCTCTAGAAGAATCAGGTAGAGAAAGAAGAACTGATTTGAGGAAATTGTGGGAGAAGGTTATCGGAAAAGAAGAAATTTATTGGAGGCAAAGATCGAGAGTGAGATGGCTGAAGGAAGGAGATAACAACTCTAGATTCTTCCATGTTTATGCTTCGGGAAGACGTAGGAGAAATCTCATCTCTAAACTGAAAGTGGACCAGAGGGAAGTGGAGAATTCTGAGGAGATCACAGAAGCTTTTCTTTCTTTCTTTAGAAATCTTTACTCTTAAGGAAAAAAATTGCAGCCACTTCTTGGGGAGTTGGGAAGGCTCAACCCTGCCTTCAGACAAGAAATCTTGGATGGAAAGACATTTCGAAGAGACAGAAATCAAAGAGGCAGTCTTTATCATGGATGGAGACAGGGCTCCTGGGCCAGATGGATTCCCCCTATTTTTCTTTCAAAAATGCTGGGATATTGTTAAAGAAGATCTATTAGAGTTTTCAGGGATTTCCACTCCTCTGCCATTGTAAACAAAGGGTTAAATTCAACCTTTCTTGGTCTCATCCCGAAGAAAGGGGGAATTTAAGAGGTCAAGGACTTCAGACCAATAAGCCTGGTAGGGAGCATTTACAAAATCTTGGCCAAGGTGCTGGCAAGGAGGCTTAAAGAAGTCTTAGGACAAGTGGATTAGACCTCGAAAAAGCTTATGACAAAGTGGATTAGGAATGTATTTTGGACTGCTTAAAACTGAGAGGTTTTGGTGATAAATGGACTCAGTGGATTAAAGGCTGCATTAGCTCTTCTTGGTTTTCAGTGTTGGTAAATGGGGAGCCTAAAGGTGACTTCAAGGCTAGTAGGGGGCTCAGACAGGGATGCCCACTTTCTCCTTTCCTCTTTACCTTGGTCATGGACACCTTCAACTATCTTTTTGAGAAAGCTAACCATCTAAACCTTGTGAAAGGGTTTGAAGTAGGGAGAAATTTGGTTCATATTTCACATTTACAATTTGCGGATGATATCATTTTGTTTTTGGATGCATCCTTAGAAAACATCACAAATGTAAAAAGGATAATCGACTGCTTCGAATTAATCACGGGGTTGAGTGTCAATTTTAGCAAAAACAGCATGGTAGCCATAAACTTTGTAACAGAGGATCCCCTAGAACAATTCAAATCAGTGCTGGATTGTAAAGTGGAAAACCTTCCTATCTCCTACTTGGGGACGCCTCTTGGTGGAAATAAATTTTTGGGGCCCGGTGGTGGAGAAATGTGAAAAGAAGCTAGCGTCCTGGAAAAGATGCTACCTCTCTAAAGGGGGAAGACACACACTTATAAAGGCCTTCCTTGCAAATCTACCTATTAACTTCCTATCAGTTTTCAAATCCCGACAAAAGTGAGGAATTTAATCAAAAAAATCCAAAGAAATTTTCTTTGGGATGGAAGAGAAAAGAAACCATTTGGTAAGATGGAAGCAAGTTTGCTAGCCAAAGGAGGAAGGTGGATTGGGAGTTGGACATCTAAAAGAGAAAAAACACTTCTCTTCTGGGCAAATGGCTATGGAGGTTTCCTATCAAATCCAATACCCTTTGGACAGCTGTAATCACAAGCAAATATGGTTCAAGCAACAATGGATGGGATAACAATCTCCTTTTGAACCGGGTAAAGTTATCAAATCCTTGGAAAGGTATTGTCTCCTCACATTCTGTCTTCTTTTCTTTTATTAGATACAGATTGGGAAATGGCTATAAAATAAAATTCTGGAAGGACCTTTGGTGGGGAAACTCTACTTTAGCAGCCTCCTTCCCTAGACTCTACAACCTCTCCCCAGACAAAGACTCAACTGTCTTCTCTTGTATTCCTAATTTGCCCGCTAACAACAACCTGAACTTACAACTCAGAAGACCTCTAAGGGACCAAGAAATTTCAGACCTCACGGCCCTCATCCAAACCATCAAGGAGGTCTACTTCTCCCCCCATTCCCATGATACCCGAGTGTGGACCCTCCACCCAAATGGCAAGTTCTCTTCCAAGTCTTTGTTCAAGGCTGTTTCAACAGGTGAACACAGGTCCTGTTTCCCCTTCAAGAAAATCTGGTGCAAACACATCCCTTCTTTGTATGGGAGGCATGTCTTCAGAAAATAAATACATGTGACCTCCTTCAGAAGAAAAGTCTGTGAAGACTTTACGTTTCTCCTCATGCTTGCTGTTTGTGCCTGCAAGATGGAGAAACGGCTGACCAACTTCTTATCCATTGCAAATTTACTCAAAAGGTCTGGCTGCATTTCTTAAAGCTGATAGGGTTATCAGTTGGTCAACCCAAAACATATTCAAGACTTAGTTCACCAGTGGCAAGGCTGTGGCCTAAGCAAAAGAGGCAAAGCATACTGAAAAATGGTGTTACATGCAGTTATGTGGGGTGTCTGGGAAGAAAGAAACAAGCAGGTATTTGAAAACAAGGCCAGAAATCTAGAAGAGTTACTTTTGGACATCACCTATCACTGTAACTTTTGGGCTGATAATTCGGAGCTATTCCAAGATCTCTCAATCAATGACTTTAACAGAAACTTACAAACTATTCTCTTCCTCCCTAACTCCACTCAGATCCCCTTAAGACATCCAGTTTCACTCAGTGAAGGTGGAATATTGTTACATTTTGATGGGAGCGCAGCAGGCAATCCAGGGTTTGCTGGAATAGGGGGATTCTTAAGGCTGAAGTGATGGCTGCTCTCATTGGAATCAGGATAGCTAAAAGTTTGGGTATTCAAAATCTTTCCATCTTAGGGGACTCAGCAAATACCATCAAATGGTTAAGGGACTAGGAAGGGGGTCCTTGGAGGTTAAGCCATTATTTGGCAGAAGCAAGGGATTCCCTAGACAGTTTAAAAAATATTTAAGAACGAAGGTTATATACAAAGTTGTATGAACCATCGAGGGATTAAACTCATGAACCACACTACGAAACTTTTTGAGGGAATAATTGAATAAAGATTACAACTTGAAACAAGTGTATCAGAGAACCAATTTGGCTTTATGCCAGGGAGATCAACCATGGAAGCTATATTTCTTTTGGGATGGGCGATAGAAAAGTTCATAGAGAAGAAGAAAGATCTTCATATGGTGTTCATTGATCTAGAAAAGGCATATTATAGAGTTCCCAGAGAGATGATACGGTGTGGGTGTTATGGACGCCTTCCTCGGGAAGACGTACCATTGTCGCCGGCAGCAACAGGCACCTGACCCACCGCCAGCAGCAGCAGTGATTCAGTGATGCTCATCCTACCCAGTTCGGCAACAGCAGCCTTATCTAGATCAGATTAGCTCATCTTATTGTTCTTATCTCTTATCTTATCTTGTTAGTAGCTTATCAGATTATGTTCTTATCTCTTATCTTATCTTGTTAGTAGCTTATCAGATTAGGATTAGCTTATCTTATCCTTAGCAAGATAGAACTGGAAGTCTCCCAATTCAGCAAGGAGACTCCCTTTGATTAGGACTCTTGTAATCTCCTATTTAAGGAGACCCCATTATTGAATGAGATATCGAATATTCAGTTGAAGAAGTGAGTTAGGAGAGTTGGTGATCTCTTGAACAAATCACCAGAGGCGCCAAGATAGGTTCATCAAGAGCAGGAAGGAACAAGGGAAAACAGGAGGTTTTCCCCGTGAACCGACCCGTGACGAAATCCTATTCCCGGGCCCTCAACAACTTGGTATCAGAGCAAGGCGTCATGGGTGATCTGGAGCAGCCACCATCCAGGGTCCACGACCTCGAGCACCAACTCGTGGAGACCAGCTCCGAAGTCCATGAGATCAAAGACGAAGTGAGGGAGCTGCGACGCCTGATGGAGCTATTCCTTTCTAGCAGGGAAGGGAACTCTGAAGGAGGGACAGCCGCCAATGGCCGCCGGCCAGATCTGCCAGAGTCTTCGGGCGAGCAGCAGTCCGTGAGCCAAAGAACCACAGTCGTCCCCAAGTACAGCACGCTGGAATTCCCGTCGTACAACGGCAACGGAGACCCCTTAGGCTGGCTGTATCGCTGCGAGCAATTTTTTCGGAACCAACTGACAGATGACCGAGATAAGGTAAGTCTAGCCGCCTTTCACTTAACAGAGGAAGCACAACTTTGGTTTTATCGGTTAGAGCAAGAAGAATTCGGGCTCAGTTGGCCCCAGTTTAAGTCCTATTGCCTTCTTAGGTTCGGACCCCCACTGACCAGCAACCCACTAGGTGAGCTGATTAACCTTAAACAAACCGGCATAGTGGCTGAATATCAGCGACAGTTCCAAACCCTCCCCGCGAGGGCATCCTCCGTGCGACCTGACCAGCAAGTGGATATGTTCACGGCAGCTATCAGAACCCCTGCGGGTGGATGTCGAGATGCAGAATCCCCCAAATTTGGTCACAGCCATGAACTTAGCCCGTGCGTTCGAGCGCAAACTGCAGCTCAGCCGCGGAATTTTTAATATGGGTCGGCCACCAAACTCATGGGTACCCCCAAGATCAGCAGCAACGACCCCCTCTTCTGCTACCAGCCGAGAACTGAAATCTCCCACCACCACCGCCTCTAGACCAATGACAAGTACAGGTAGCAACATGGCTGCTCCACCCATTAAGCGTCTGACCAGGGCAGAAATGGCAGAACGCCGAGCAAGAGGCCAATGTTTCAACTGTGATGACCTCTACTCGGCAGGACATAGATGCAAGAGGCTTTTTTGCCTCCTCATCGATGAACAAGAGGAGGAGGAAGAAGAACCAGTCATATTCGAGCCAGAGATCTCTCTCCATGCGATCACTGGCATTAAAACTTCTCAGACCATGCAGCTACAGGCACAAATAGCAGGTCAACCGGTGCGCATTCTCGTCGATTCAGGGAGTACACACAACTTCATAAGTGAACATGTCGCCCTTCAGTTAAAACTGCCAATGGAGTTTCAACCGCGACTACAGGTAGCCGTCGCAAATGGTGAGAGAGTTCACAGTCCAGGAATTTGTAAGGACGTGCCGGTACAGGTCAATTCTGAACTGTTTCTTGCTGATTTATTTGTACTTTCATTGGATGGGTTCGATATTGTTCTAGGGGTCAAGTGGTTAATTACCCTAGGCCCGATTTTGTGGGACTTCAGTGCACTCACCATGACCTTCCACCTAAACGGAAAGCAAGTTTCATGGCACGGTTGCAGGGTTAAGGAAAAGACACCACAGGTCCATGCACTTCAGACAAAACCGGCAGCCATGGAAAAACTTCTCGTCGAGTTTTCAGATCTGTTCCAGGAACCCAAGGGCCTTCCCCCTCCTCGAACTTGCGACCATCGTATTCCTTTGGTGGCGGGTTCAGCACCAGTCGTTGTCCGGCCTTATCGCTACCCTCACTTACAGAAGGACGAGATAGAGAAACAATGTACAGAGATGCTGAACCAAGGAATCATACGCAAAAGTCACTCCCCCTTCTCTTCGCCGGTTCTGTTGGTGGCAAAGCAGGATGGAACGTGGAGGTTCTATTAGCACCAGTCGTTGTCCGGCCTTATCGCTACCCTCACTTACAGAAGGACGAGATAGAGAAACAATGTACAGAGATGCTGAACCAAGGAATCATACGCAAAAGTCACTCCCCCTTCTCTTCGCCGGTTCTGTTGGTGGCAAAGCAGGATGGAACGTGGAGGTTCTATGTTGACTATAGAGAACTCAATGACCGGACGATCAAAGATAAGTTCCCTATTCCCGTTGTGGACGAACTGCTGGACGAGTTGCATGGTGCCCAGTATTTCTCTAAGTTGGACCTCAAGTCCGGATACTTCCAAGTTCCCATGGCTCCTGGTGACGTGAAGAAGACTGCTTTTCGCCCCCACCATGGCCACTTCTAATTTTTAGTCATGCCATTCGGACTCTCCAACGCCCCATCTACATTTCAGTCACTAATGAACGAGGTATTCCAGCCCCATCTGCGCAAATTTGTTTTAGTTTTCTTTGATGATATTCTCGTTTACAGCCATTCATGGGTAGAGCATGTCGACCATCTGAGGACTGTTTTCGAGCTCCTACGCCAACACAAATTATTCCTGAAACGGTCCAAGTGCTCCTTCGAGGAGCGACAGGTTCTTTATCTCAGCCACGTCATCCATGGGCAGGGTGTGACAGTTGACAGTTCCAAGATTCAGGCTATAAAAGAATGGCCCAAACCTCAATCAGCCAAGGCCTTACGTGGGTTCCTCGGTTTAACGGGTTACTACCGCAAATTTGTACAAAACTATGGAGTGTTGGCAGCCCCGTTAACCAACCTGTTGAAGAAAAATTCCTTCCGGTGGGACGACGCAACAAATGAAGCTTTCCTGACACTGAGAAATGCCCTGTCTTCCACCCTTATCCTGCAATTACCTAATTTCGCCCTCGAATTTACAGTCGAGTGTGATGCTTCCGGAGTGGGTATCGGGGCCGTACTACAACAGCAAGGGCACCCGATTGCTTTCTTCAGTCGCAGACTGGCCAACCGGCACCTGAAGCTTCCAACCTATGAGCGCGAACTAATTGGCCTAGCCCGAGCCGTCCAGCACTGGAGGCCATATTTGTTGGGGCGGTCGTTCGTCGTCAAAACTGATCATTACAGCCTCAAATACCTGTTAGAGCAGCATCTCACCACTTCCCCTCAGCAGCATTGGGTTAGCAAAATGCTCGGGTTTAACTTCCGGGTGGAATATAAGGCGGGATCCTTAAATCGCGCAGCTGATGCCTTGTCTAGGCGAGATGAAGACGCGATGGTTCTGTGTAGCATTTCCCAACCTTGGATCTCTCTGTTTGACGACATTAAGAAGGCAGCACCACAATCCCCGGAATGGTCGCTCTTGCTACAACAGATCTAGTCCGACACCGCCGACCCCAATTGGTCACTTCAAGACGGGTTGGTACTGTATAAGGAACGAGTCCATCTTCCACCAGACTGCCCGTTGATCCCCACCATCATCACCAGCATCCATAACTCCACCCACGAGGGCATTCAAAAAACAATACACCACGTCCAGACTGATTTCCATTGGCGAGGTATGAAGACTTCTATTCGAGATTTTGTCCAGAATTGCTCCACATGCCAACAGCACAAATGGGAAAACCTACACCCGGCAGGCCTCCTTCAGCCCCTTTCCATCCCGACACAGATCTGGACCGACATCTCCATAGACTTCATTGAGGGACTACCCAAGGTAGGTGGCAAATCAGTTCTCTTCGTGATAGTCGACCGCTTCTCTAAATACGCCCACTTCATTCCTCTATCACACCCGTACAATGCCACTTCGGTTGCCCTCGCCTTCTTTACACATGTCTTTCGCTTACATGGGTTACCAGAATCCATAGTCAGCGATAGAGACCCGGTTTTCACTAGTGCCTTCTGGAAAGAATTATTCCGGCTACAAGGCACCACCCTGGCCTACTCATCAGCTTACCAGCCACAAACCGACGGTTAGACGGAAGTGGTTAACCGCACAATCGAGATGTATCTCCGCTGTTTCGTAGGCAATCAACCACGACGGTGGGTGGATTGGCTCCCTTGGGCCGAGTACTGCTACAACACAGCCTACCATTCTTCCCTCGGCATGACTCCCTTTCGCGTCGTTTATGGCAGGGATCCTCCCCGCTTGCTGTCCTACGAGCCGAGTTCTACTCGTTTGGAAGCAATTGATCACTCCTTACAAGAACGCGACACCCTCCTAGCCGATGTCCGCCTTCGCTTACAGCAGGCCCAGCTCCGCATGAAGCTCCACTATGACAAGCACCACCGGGAACTGTCATTCGATACAGGACAATTTGTTTGGTTGAAACTCCAGCCCTACCGGCAACGCTCCTTGCGCCACAAAGCTGCCCCGAAGCTGGCCCCTAAGTTCAATGGGCCCTACAAGGTTCTACGACGGATTGGCAGTGTGGCCTACCAGCTGGAATTGCCGGAAACCAGCCGGATTCATGATGTCTTCCAAATCTCCTTGCTGAAGCCATTTAGGGGTGTTCCCCCGGACCAAGTTCCCTCCCTGCCACCCTCGAAAGATGGCAAGCTGGTCCCCCAACCTAAAGTTGTCTCCCGCTCTCGTTTCAATCGTGGAATCCTTGAAGTCTTGGTGGAATGGTGTAATTTACCATCAACAGAAGCCACATGGACCCCATTGGTAGAGTTCCAAGCCACATATCTAGAGTTCAAGCTTGAGGACAAGCTCGTAGTCCAGGAGAGGAGTAATGTTATGGACGCCTTCCTCGGGAAGACGTACCATCGCCGCCGGCAGCAACAGGCACCTGACCCACTGCCAGCAGCAGTAGTGATTCAGTGATGCTCATCCTACCCAATTCGGCAACAGCAGCCTTATCTAGATTAGATTAGCTCATCTTATTGTTCTTATCTCTTATCTTATCTTGTTAGTAGCTTATCAAATTATGTTCTTATCTCTTATCTTATCTTGTTAGTAGCTTATTAGATTAGGATTAGCTTATCTTATCCTTAGCAAGATAGAACTGGAAGTCTCCCTATTCAGCAAGGAGACTCCCTTTGATTAGGACTCTTGTAATCTCCTATTTAAGGAGACCCCATTATTGAATGAGATATCGAATATTCAGTTCAAGAAGTGAGTTAGGAGAGTTGGTGATCTCTTGAACAAATCACCAGAGGCGCCAAGATAGGTTCATCAAGAGCAGGAAGGAACAAGGGAAAACAGGAGGTTTTCCCCGTGGACCGACCCGTGATGAGATCCTATTCCCAGGCCCTCAACAGTGGGTCTTGGAAAAGAAAGCAGTTTAAAATAGGTATATGGACCTAATTAGGGATATGTATGAAGGGGCAACAACCAATGTTAGAACACAATTGGGAGAGACTTCAAATTTTACAGTTACTATGGATCATGACCAAGGTTCAACACTTAGCCCTTATCTATTTGCATTGATCATAGATGAATTGATTAATGATATTCAGGAGGAATTTCCAATGGTGCATGTTGTTTGTGGATGACATTGTTTTAATTAATGAAACTAATGAAGGATTAAATGCAAAATTAAGCTTATGGACAAATACCTTAGAAGTAAGAGGTTTTAAAATAAGTAAGACTAAAATAGAGTATATGACATGTAAATTTAGTAATAACAAGAGTGTAAATCACGATACACTTAGGATTGGAGACCAAGAGATAACTCAACGTGACCATTCCCAGTACCTTGGTTCAATAATTCATAACAAGGGAGAGATTGAGGAGCAAGGTTTAAAGCTGAAGCTTTGGTTTTTTAGCGGGTTGTGAAACCAATGATAAGGTTTCACGCTAGTAATAAAATACATGGGGCCCTCACCTTTCACAGTGGGACCCATGAATTTATTACTGGCATGGAACCTCAGCATTGGTTCCACAACCCGCTGAACAGCCAAAGCGTTCAGCTAATCCGAATTCGAGATTGAGGAGGATGTCACCCAAAGAATTAAAGTAGGATGGGCAAAATGGAGTGGTGCATTTGGACTATTATGTGTTAGGAGAACACCACTTATATTAAACGAAAAATCCTACAAAACAGTTGTAAGGCCAGCCATGTTGTATGGAGCAGTGTTGGGCAGTCAAGAAACATGTTCACTTGTCCAAAAAATGAATGTGGTAGAAACATGAGTGCTAAGATGGATGAGTAAAAAAACTAGAAAGGATAAGATTAAGAATGAAGTTATCCCTAGGAATGTAGGAGTAGCTCCAATAGGTGATAAAATGAGAGAGCAAACTAAGATGGTTTGGGCATGTGCATAGAAGACCACTAACTGCACTAGTTAGAAGAAGTGATTTGTTACACATTGGAGGGCCTAGAAGAGCTCGGGAAGACCAAAAAGGACATGAGAAACAAGATCGGCGAAATAGGATTCATGTAGTCGACCCCATATAGTTGGGATGAGAAATGGATGGTGATGATGTTAAGTTGGTGGATCAGTCGGAAGGGAAGAAACCTGTTGGGTGTAGATGGGTATTTACAGTAAAATACAATACAAATGACTTAGTTGAAAGATACAAGGCCCAACTTGTTGCAAAGGGATACACACAAACTTATGATATTGATATATTAAGGAACCTTTGCACGGTTGCACCAATCACCAAGATGAACACCATCAGAGGATGGATGTTAAAAATGCCTTCCTTAATGGTGATGTACGAGACGAGGTATATACAGAATTACCCCTAGGTTTTATGATACAGATGTAGGAAAAAAAGTTTGTCGACTAAAGAAGCCTTTGTATGGTCTAAAGCAATGTTATAAAAACGCAAGGCAAAAAAAAAAATCATGGGGCAATTTGTGCTTGAGGCACAAGGTGCAAAAAAGCAAATATTAAACATAATATTAATAAAAAAATATGAACTTAAATTTTAAAATAAATGTTTTTTTCACCTATTATCTGAAATTAAAATACATAAACATAACATGTAAAGTGTATTCAAATGAAAATATAAAAATAAAATCAAGCATATAAAACATATACAAGCATGTAAAACCCTCAATCTCTTTTTTTCCTTAATTGCATTACTTAAAATAGCTAATGTGATGTAAAACATCTTGCATTCCTATTTCTACGAACCACCTTTGTACCAAGCCCCTCGAGGCAAGCCCAAACAAGTCCGTTTTAAGTCTTAATTCTTAATTTGTACACAAAAAATGATTTTATAAATTTAATTGTTTTTTAATAAAATATTTTATTAGGATGAATGAATGAACAACATTAGAAAAAAGGAGGTCCTCAAAGCTTTGGTGTGCAAAGTGAGCAAATGTTGTTCATTCATTCATCCTTATAAAATATCTTCTTAAAAGGCATTTAAAAATATAAAATCATTTTTCGTGTAGGGGTTAAGAATAAGTCCCTAACATGGACTTGTTTGGGCTTGCCTTAAGGGGCTTGGCCGGGGTTCCACCCCTTAGACCTAGCCACTAGGTTCAAAAAGAACAAAAAGCACAATAAAAAAGTGCATGACTAGGCTAAAGCGCAAGGACACTAGGTGCATACCTATGTGCCTCGCTTGAGCACCTAGGCACACCTTTTAAATCATTGGTTTGAAGCAATCTCCAAAGTCATGGTTTGAAAGATTTAGACTTGCCTTGGAGAAGTTTGGCTATGTACAGGCCTAGTCTGATCACACCCTTTTTATCAAGAAAGCAGGCCCTTCCTTGACTGTTGTGTATATTGACGATATTATGGTGATAGGCAATGACACTTTTGAAATTGATTCTTTTTTTTTTTTTTTGATCAATAACAAAAAATGATTCTCTTAAGCTTCTACTTAATAAGGAGTTCGAAATGAAAGACTTGGGTAATCTGCAATATTTCTTGAGAATTGAAGTGACTCTAAACATGGCATTTTTTTATCTCCAAACGGAAATATGTCCTTGATCTATTAGAAGAAATTGGAAAATTAGGAGTTAAACTTGCCAACACACCTATTAAGTAGAATCATAAGTGTAGAAGGTAGTGAGCCTCTTGAAGACAAAACTATGTTTCAACGGTTGGTTGGGAAACTTCTTTATCTTTGTTTGACACGGTCCAACATTTCTTATGTTGTCAGTGTTGCTAGTTTGTACATGCATTCTCCTAAAACAACCCATCTACTTGTAGTTGAAAGGATCCTTATCTACTTGAAGAGATGTCCAAGCCATGGCATACTCTTAAAAAATAATTGTCATATGAAAATAGAGGTGCACACAAATGCCGATTGGGTCAAGTGTGTTGATGATAGGAGATCTACCTTATATTGTGCCTTTGCTGGAGGGAATCGTATTTCATGGAGTAAGAAACAAAATGTTGTTGCCCATTCTAATGCTAAGGCAGAGTGCAAGTCCATGCCTAATGATGTGGCGAAAGTGTTATGGATGAGATTCTTACTTAAGGTGTTGGGCATCAAATCTAAAAGGCCCTTGATGTTGTATTGCGATAACCAGGCCCCATAATCCAATACAACATGATAAAGCAAAACATATACCGACATTTTATAGAGTTGCTTCTCAAGAACTGTGTCTTCCTTATGTTGTCTCTAATATGCAGCTTGCTGATCTCTTCACCAAAGTAGTTACCAAAATCAAGTTAGAGACAGATTTACACGAGTTGGGAATGACCAATATCTATTCTCAACCAAGGTTCAAAGTATCGATACGATGGGCGTATCGTATCGTAACTTTTGAAAAAGATACGGTCCGAAACGCCTGTTTCCAGGTGTTTCGGACCCCCAACTTTTTTTAAAAATAAAAACATCTTATAAGCTTCCCAAAAAACCAAACTTTGAAAAAAAAAACTAAAAAAAAAGTGTGTATCGGCCATTTCTAACTACCGATACGATACGGCCAAAATGCGTATCGTATCGATACTTTGAACCTTGTTCTCAACTTTTGGATAAAAAAAAAAATTGTCTATTCCCCTTGAGGGGGAGTGTAGAGATACAATTCTGTAGACTTGTGCTTCCCTTATTTGTTTATTCTTATTGTTTTTTCTTTCTTATATAGGCGGCACTGACTTTTATTTGCAAACATATATACAAAAGTAATGGGGTGGTAAGACCACAACTAACTACACCCCTTCTCTCATTCTCTCTTCGCTCTTTTCTCTTCTTCTCCTTTCTTCTGTTTTGTTCTTCTTTCTCTTTTTTCTTGTTGAATTTACATCATAATAGCTCAACTATTAAACTTTCAGCCAAGTAAACATAGTGAAGTTAATTTAAGAAATTACTTCAATAAAATAAAAAAATGTACTAATTGTTATTTTTGATAAAAAAATATTAATAGAACTTTTGAAATTAATAAAACTACATTTTGTTACAATTAATAAAAAGGGTAAAGTTTCTTAACATTAGTAATAAAAATAATATCCATAGTTCCATACAAAATTAATTTAAAATTAATATAAAATTAACACAAAACTATTGAACAATAATAAAACTAATATATTTAAGAAAATAAGTAATACAAAATAATACAAAGTTTTTTACTTTTAAAATTTGTTCTTCTTGATTTCAATCAAATTTATTTAAATGTTGTTTAAACTGAACATTAATAAATTTTATGGTTTGGTTGGCTTGAAACGAGGGGGAGGGGAGGGGTAATAGTCATATCTTCAAAGGTTCAGCATTGTCAATCCCTCAAGGAGTTTAGAAACTTCTCAGCAGTTCAGTTCCCAATGGAACAAATAATTGGTGGTTGATTTGTTCTATTTGAGCATTTTTGTATATGTTGTGAATGGTCTATATTGTGTGTCCCTTCTTCTTAAAGGGCCTTTTTTGTAATTCTGGGGGTTCTTCCCTTGATCTATAGTGCAAATCAATTTACTTACCTCTCAAAAAAAAATCATTATATTTATAAAATTCATAAAAATTATAAATAAAAAAATAAATTTATTTAAGTTAATAAAAACGATTAGAATAAAGATTTAATAAAAATAAAGCGTAAAAAATTAATTCCAACCAGTGCATATAAATGTATATGTTATATTAGACCACAATAATTTTGACTGGAATAATATGATGAAGTGAAAGTAGTGCTAAATTCTTGTTGAAGTTTGTCAAGAAGCAAATAACAAACAATTAGAATATACAAAAAACTAGAAAACAAAAATGAACTAGCAAACTCATCTAACATCAAAGTAGAAAAAAGGAAATTGTAATAAATGCATAACTGAAACAAGGAGAAAAGGACCCACCCCCAATTGTATAATACATGAGGGATCATGTCTATGCCAGTTCTTGGATCCACCATCGAAAGAAAGCATTCCTCCATAATAGTAAGAGCCACAGCTAACTTTGAGTTGCATTCAGCCATCAGTGCAAACTTTTGTGCAGAAAGGACTTTTGGATCACCATGAATACATCGCAGAAGAGTCCAAGAAAAGCCATCCTCAATACGGTTTGGCGCACCAACACGGGAACGAAGACCAGAATAAACCTGCATCCAACAGTGAATCAAGTTCTTAAAAGTAAGTCAATTACCCTTTTCAGAATACTAGTAGTTGCAAGAGATCAATCATAATTTATAGCAGACTCCAATCATTTGAAACATTCCATTTTTTTCACTTTTGTACTATAAGAACCAATGAAAACATCAAACAAGCAAATACAATACAAAAATATGGTCATAAAAGGCTAGGCTAGGCTGGGTCGAGGGATTTGGAGATTTTATGATATTTTAACAGGATGGGAGAAAGGCTAGGCTGAGCCAAACCCAATCAGAATGTAACTTAGGGTTGATGGATTTTAGGTTGGGCTAGGGCTAGGGTTGATAAAGGCTGGGTTGAGTTAGGGTTGGTGGTTTAGAACCTGAGTTTGGACTAGGGTTGAACTTAACCTGACCCAACCCACCCTGACCTACTTTTGTTATATAAAGGGCTGTGATCAGGTCATATTCAGGTCGGATCCAGCGACATCCAAATCCAACCCAATAATTGAAACTTCAAATCTTCATCTGATCTGAGATCTGAAATCTGAAATATTGGGCATGGATCAGACATTCAGATTTAATCCAAATCCACCTTATTGTCATTGAAATCAAGAAAAATTAAGAAGTTTTAATCCAAATCCACCTTATTGTCGTTGAAATCAAGAAAAATTAAAAAGTTTTAATCCAAATCCACCTTATTGTCATTGAAATATTGGACTTGCATCAGACAGATTCAGACTCCATATGGGTTATATATGTGTTTACCTCAGATCTAATTCAATTATGAGCCAGTTCTGATCATTTTCCATATGGGTTATATATGTCAAGTCTATAAAGAGTCCTTGCAATTGAAATTGATAAAAGCTAATTTGATGAATAACTCTCATGTCTTTTATGTTCTAACAGAGAGAGTTATTCTCTTTCTTCCTAATCTGTAATCACTTGCTCATTCTTTGGACAGTGAGCTGCTTACATGTTCTATTCTTTATCTTTATTCGCCCAATTACCAGTCTTCACTCTAGAATGCTCACCAAGAGATATAAAGGCTGTAGAAACTCTTAGCCATCCATCATCAAACTCAGTGATTGATAATCAGTTCCCTATGATTTCAAGTAAATCCTGAAGTGACTCTACATTGGTGATAAGAGCTTCCCTCTAGAAATCTCACCAACAGATAATAAAAGGTGACTCTACAATCACCTGTCTTCACTCTAGAAAGCTGACCAGCAGATTTAAAAGCTGGAGAAACTCTTAGCCATCCATCATCAAACTCATTGATTGACAATCAGTCTCTATGATTTCAATTCTGAAGTGGCTCTACATTGGTGATAATAACCTCCCTATAAATGGTTTTGGCAAATGGAAAAATAGTAATATTGATTCTTTTTCTGCTTTTTTTTTTATGAATATAATATTGATTCTTTATCCAAGTACCTGGTAAGAATTAAATTATCATTTCTCTAGGAGTGATGCTTGTATTAGAACTTTCTTTACTAAATTTCTTTTTCTCTTACAAAGCCATGAAGCCACTGGTTTATTTTCCTAGATGAACTGGGATACATGCTGAAGGTGTGATCAGGTTGTCATGGGATGGATTTCTTCAACTGTGGAAGGCCCTGGAACCTCATATTTCTCATATAAAAAGGTAGAGCCTTGGCTACTCCCATGAACCACTCGTTGAGGTAGCTCCTAAGATCAGCAAATGATTTAGCAGAGTTCTTCTTCCCCTTTGTTCGGTTATTCCTCAACATCTCTACAACGGTCCAAAGTCCTCTGCAACTACCTTTTTCTGGTTCTAATTTCTAATCTCCTCCCATCATCCAGTGTCTCTTTCTGTCTTCACTGACGCTCTTTCTTTTTTACTCTAGTTTTATCCTCTCTCTCTCTCTCTCTACGATCCTTCTTGCTTGCTCCATCCGTGTGTTTCAGGCGAATCATATTATGTAATATGTATTCCCACGCATCTCTGACGAGATCTAAACTGTCAATCCGCCGAGTAGCCGGAACCCAACAGTTGAACTTGCATCCATTTTTCAATCAAGCAAGAGGTTCAGCTGCTGCTACTACTACTTCTTCTTCTGTACCGGCAAACTTGCTTACTAAGTCGACCAATAACACTGATAAACAAAAGGACTTCGTTTTCATTTATCAAAAAAAAAAAAAAGTACTTTGTTTTCAGTTTGTTATTGAGGTCTCTTTCAGGGATTGTTGTGGACTCGGGTCTAGGATTTTGGTTGTGGTCTTTTGCTGCTGTTGCTGCTGGAAATTCGTCAGTCTCTTTAGCTGATTTTCACCAACAATGGCTTTGGAGGAAAAGCGGCACCCAAAGACTTTCCATGATGGGGGGAAAGAGAAGAACCCCGAGTTTCTTTTTGGATTTATTTTGTTTTCTTCTAAATTTTTCCATTTTCCAACTGTTTTGTTTAATCAGTTTGGTAAATTAAGTGGGAAGTTTTGAAATCATAACAGTGATGGATTATTGAAATCAGGAGTTCAGTTGTTACGCCTATACTTGAATAATGCTTCTTGAAACTGTTGGAATCCAATTTCAGATAGCATCATCACCAACCTGATGCATGTAAGTCATCAGCATTTACATAAAGAATTTCATGAATTAATGCTGAACTTTTTTAATGATCAAAATTATGCTTTTCTTTCTCTGTACAGGATGGTTTCTACCACTAATGTTAAACCAAGATCAGTTTATTTACTCCATTGGAAACTTTTATCTTACATTGTTTTCTTCATGCATGTATGTATGTGAGAAAAGGATTTAAATCATTTAGGAAAAAGGTTTTTTAATCATGTCAACTAGAGTTTTTCCCTACATGACATCCCCCATTTTCTGTCACAAGGATGAAATATGTGATGGATCTGAACAAACCATCAAATGGTGGATCAATTAGATTGGCCATGTGTTAAATCATTCAGTTCACATTGTCCTTTATTTAACAAGTTTTTATATATCGGCCAGCTAGAGAATTGATTCCAAGAAATCTGGTGATGCCAAACGTGATTTTGTTTCTAATAAACAAAAATCAGATGATTGTGCCAAACATACCTACCAATTCTCTGGATGAAAATTCTTAGAATCCATCCTTTTCTGAAAGGATTCTAAGAATGAGAATTTTCAGAATTGATACCAAACGGGGCCTTAGCTTTCTGTTAATTGTAGTGATATTGTACCATTTCTGTTTTTTAATAAATAAATAGAACCTTTTATTAATTTGGAAATATTAGCACATACAAGCAGCCCTTGGAGAGGCGCGAGCTGTGATCTCTCCACTAAAGAAGAAAGCAAAAGCAAAAGTTAAAGTTGTGCCCAATACAAAAATTCCCTAGCTGCCCCTTGCTTGGCTAGACAGTCCGCCATGGCATTTGCTGATCTCCCCACCCATTGTATTCTTAGGTCCATGTTTTTTGTCAGAACCTTAAACTTTTTAATTTCATTCCTGAAGCACCAAACTCTGGGTTCTGTAACCAGATTATTACAACCTTTGAGTCACCATTTCTGTTTTTTCCCCTACTACTGAAATTTAATGACAGGATTTTTATTGAGCACACACACACACATATATATATATATATACAGAGAGAGAGAGAGAGAGAGAGATTATATGTAATACATGGTACAGTTATCCTTCAACAAATTTAAATATCTTCTTGATAATCCAACTATATAGCATTGTTCACAAACAAAGAATCTTGCATGAATCTATGATTTAGGTTTATCCAATAACAAATATAATTAGTTGGGTTTCTTTCTTTTCTTTCCTTTTTTTTTCATTTTCCAAATCAAAGCGGCAAGTGATTAGAAAAATAGCATCTAATTATCAATCTAAATTTCTAACTGCTAAAATAGATTTTATGTCACTTAGCAATTAACACCATATGCAAACAAAAATTTCAAAGTAAATTGAAAGAAATAAGTTGAATTTCACCCAAAAAGAAATTACAGCTCACAATAAAAATTAATTATAGTTCAAATTTTTTTTCTTTTTTTCAAAACAGAGTAACAAGTAAATAATAGAATAACTTAACAAAGTATACATTGTATAGTACCACATGACCTTCAATTTTAAGAGACGACATGATCATAAAACAGAGGAAAAACATTATACAGAGTTATTAACATATCTGCTCGACAATAAGAACTTCAGAATTTTCTAAAATGTAACAAAAAAGTTTAAAAATCATATAAAAAGGACAAGACAGGACAGTACAATTAAATATGACCACATTTTACCAAGATACAACATAATAAATAAAAAAAGAAAGAAAACAGAGTACATACCAAATGATGAAACTCTCAAGTACTGCTAAAGAAATACAGTTTATATATCAATAGGTTTCTGTATAAAAAATAAGGATCTTTGTACAAAAAGCTCTCACGTTTTGTAAATATCAAACACTGTAGTTTGTACTAACTACTAATATATAAAATGGGTGGAAGAGAGAAACCAAAATAAGCTCTTATTGTTTGATCATGAAGGATGATATTGATCTATAGTTATTTTTTTGAACAGCTTTAAATGAGTTTGTATCATCACCAATGCCACAAGGACTTCAGTTATATTATATATATCATCGTGTAGAGATCATATGTGCAAGAACGTTTTTTTGAGTGTGGGGTTAATTTGGAAGGGTCACACAAGATGCAGCTGCATAAGCACTTCCTCTACAGCTCTACCATCAAATCTTCCATCTCAAATCAATTGCTGGAGCTACCCATGTCAAAGTCCATTGTATAATCATGTTCAATAGTAGGAATTACAGAGGCTACAAATTTCAAGAACAAGAACAAGTACTTGTCAACTTATGGTTCATCTCCTCGTGACATTAGAACATCAATGATCTTTTTCATCACAGCACCATGCCTACATGGATGTACAGATGCATGCTTCCCTGGAAAATGAGGATGGTCCTCAACGGTCACTGTTTTGTGGGCTTGGTCTTGACTAACATCTTTAAGTACAAGCTCTGGTTCTAAGAGAATCCTTGACTCATCATATCCAGTAAGCCAAACACGTGGAGTTTGATAATACTTACCATATGTGACGCTAACATTATATGTTCGAGTCTGGAGAATATTGTCATCATCAGGTTCATGAGCCACAAGATATGTAGATTGAAGTGTTGCAGCATCTGTCTCAATAAGGTTATCAGGATCTTCATACTCTTCCATATCTGGAATATCTTCTTCCTCTTTACCACCAAAATATGAGGGGATTGAGTGAATAGTTTTGTTCTTGCTGATCTCTAAGGTCTCCATGGAAGGTAAATTTTCCTCCTCATCACACTTGGTTTCCTTTGGTTTCCCATGAGTTGCTAGTCAACCATCATTATCTTCATTATCAAGAAGAACTTCCCCTCCTGCAGCTTCATATTCTTCTTCCACAGATGCTGCACTTTGTAAACAAGGCACATTTCTAGTGATTAAATACTACTTATCAGGGGGTAAGTAGGACTTGCGTTTGCTCGGCTCCCCAGATTCCCAATACCAGGTAGGGCATTTGGAGACAAGATTATCGCTGGCAAGAATGAATTAGCTGATGCTAAGAACACCTTTCTTCTTGAATGCGGAGACCGTACGAGGCCCTGTAATCCTCTCGACGGTCCCTTTGAAGGCTTCATTATTGATATACAGTTATTAGTCCTAATGTTTTTGCACATAAAGTTAATTTTGACCTAGGGTTTCTTATTTTCTCAAATAATTTAAACTTTCCACGCTCTAAGACTTTCCAACTTATGTTTTGAAGGCCAGCTTCCATTAATCTCCTTCTCTAATACAGATTTGATAAAACACTGGTATACAACAGCTATGGGGCCTTAGCACTACAATATCTAGTTGTGGACTTTGTAGGGTGAAAGAAGATAATTTGAGTGATTAACAATGAAGAAAAGAGATGGACACCAGGAGCCAAGATCATGTACAAATCTCCATTTCCCATTGTCTTCCAAATCAATGCAATCATTAAACAGATTGTCTTTAGTCCCAGACCCTAAATCCTCTCCAGAATTTTTTTTCCTGATAAGCAAGTAAAAGATGAAATGTCATTAAAAAATACGAAGAAGAGGGTGAAGCGCCCTTGACTCATTTACAGAAGCTTCTATACATGTATACCTTTCAATCCCTCCATACACTTTGCATCAATAAAAAATGATAGAATTCCAACTGTTCAAAAACTATCTATAGGTATAAAAGAGTTCAAGACCTGCACCCATCGCACAAGACGAGACCATTCAAGATCTACAGGACAAGTTTACCCTTTTTCTTTTTTGATTGGAAATGGTAACTTTCATTCAATTAGTAATAAGTACAAATATTAACACCCGGAGATAGGGTGCTGATCCCTCAAAGTATCTCAGAATTACATCGAAGCCCTAAACAATTCCTCCCCAGTAACTCCTTGCATTGCTAGAGTATCAGCCAGTCCATTTGCTAATCTTCTAATCCACTTAAGAAGTACCTCAACCACTCTTGCTAGGCACCTGATTTCTCTTACAACCTGTCTAAGGGTCCAGATTCCCAAGCTGTTTCTTTGCATCCAACCTATTAACAACTTGGAGTCGCCCTCCACCTCAATTTGCTGTAGACCCATCTCTTTAGCCAATCTCAAACCTTGGCATAGGGCCAATGCTTCAGCTCTTCGTGAATCACCTACCCCTATTGGTCCTGAAAAAGGAGACAAAATTGTTCCTTCTCCATCTCTTAACACACCCCCAATACCAAATGGACCCGGATTTCCTTGAAGCTTCCATCAAAATTCAGTTTAATCCTTTGTTATTTTGAAGGTGTCCAACTTTCTTGCATAGCAGGTTTTGAGGGTGAAGAGCCAGCAACTGCACTCCAGCCTCTAATTATATCAACAACTGAAAAATCCTTGAATAATTCAAGTGTTTTCAACCAATGTGCAACCTTGATGGTGATGCATTCAATAACTTCCTCTTTTGATTTTTGTTGCCCTTGAAAAATTCTGTTGTTTCTCTTCCCGAACTGACCAAAAAATGGTTGCTCATGTAGTTCTCATTATTCTTCCCCTCTTCTTCGGCGGTCTAAAGAAGCTCGGGTCAAAAAGGCCCACCACACCTGGGGGAGGTAATGATCCAAAAACATTGTCTTTAATAGAGAAAAAATTGCCAGCAGCCCCATTTTGGTTTCCCTCAGTCCTCTTCTCAGCCCCAAGTCCCAAGAGTTCTCGTTAGCATAGATAGAGGAAATGACTTCGAACATGTTTAAAGAAAGGGAGTAAATATTCAAGATTCTATCCTTAAGAGAGGTGTCCCCAAGCCAAACATCCTCCCAAGATAAAATACCAGAAATAGCTTTCCAAGGAGAGTGTCGCCCTGGGGTCAAGACTAGCATCCCATCCATTTGCTACCAATCCATAGAAGCTAACTATCACCTTGTACCACAAAATATCCTGCCCCGAAGGTAGCCCCCATAGCTATTTTACCAACAATGCTATGTTTCTTAGTTTTATATTTCCAATGCCTAAACCCCCTTGATCTCGGATTCTAGAAACCATCTCCCACTTCACTAAATGATGCTTTTTTGAATCTCTTGGTTCCCAAAGAAAGTATCATGTGATCTTTTCTAGCTGATTGACAACCTTAACAAGTATTGTGAAGGTAGATAAGAAGAACACCATAAAGTTTGTTAGTGTTTACTTGATTTAAAGTGATTAAAGTGTATATTTGAGAAGCGATTTTTGTTGTCAAAATCAGTATAAGCAAGAAGACTTCGAAGCCCCCATCCAACCATCAATTAATGATTTTCACTGGCTTACTCACTAATGCCACCATGGAGATAGTGTACTTTTAGAGAAAATCAGAAAATTATCAAGCTACTGATGACTTAGCCAATAGGGTTTGTAAACCAGTGTGTCAGCCTCGGACCGGAAAAACCAATTTGGCCACTGTCACAGGTTGAGTGGTTCAACTATACAATTTAGTTGCCTGACTCACTCGTATAAAAAAAATGAAAAAAAAAAGAAATAAAAAGTAAATGGTTCCAGATTATCTTTACACCAAAATAAGCATAAAACAACATATACTGTACATTATCTCCAAGAGAGCAACATAAGAACTCACAATACAGCCCAGTACAATTGATCCCTTCCCACCCCCTGCTTTGCCAAAGCATCTGTTCTTTTTACCTACTGAAATTGTATGTCCATCCCCCTAGTTAGCCATTTGATTTCCCTTCTTTCATTAGCAAACTTCCAAAGCCCACTTCCCTTCCGTAACCAACTTAACACCAACTTTGAGTCCCTTTCAATAATTAACTTCTGTATTTTCAGTTCCTTGCTCTAATACCTTCCAGTACAGCATAGATCTCGGCTTTAAGAGAGTCCCCAACCCCAATGAAGCCTGAATACATTGCCATCACCTTCCCATCCTCATCTCTGAACACACCTCCTACACCTGAAGGGCCTGGGTTACCTTCACTACTCCCATCAAAAAATAGCTTTATAAAACCATTGCTAGGTGGTGACCACATAGGAGAAGCAGAAAACCGAGCTGGAGCAGAGTTGGCCACTTCCACCCAATTGGTCAGTAACATACCTGTAAAAACATCATCAAACAGCTGCACAGATTTTAGCCACTACACCACCCTAACTGTTATAACCTCAATAACACCTTCTTTACATCTTTCCTTTCCTCCCATAGATTCTAGCAAGTAGCAGCCCTCACACATCTTCACATAATCCTTCCCCTTATCTTTGGCCATCCAAGGAAGGAGGAGCTAAACAAACTTTGGATGTTTGACGGGCAAGAAATTAATAAGTGGTAAGAGCTTTCACCATTAGCCTTACAGAGAATGCACCAACTCGGAAACAAGCACCAATAAGGCCTTTTCCTTTGGAGTAAGTCACAAGTGTTACATCTTTCTAAGAAGGCTTCCCAACAGAAATCTCCAATCCTTGGAGGAATCAGCTCACCCCAAACTTCCTTTACTGGGAAATTTTGTGCAAGATTACTGGTAGAATGCAAGAGGGACTTAAAAAAGGAAGCACAAGTGAATATCCCAGAGGGAGCTAGAGTCCACAGTCTCTTATCCCTCTCAGAGGGATCCAACACCACCCCACTTAAGATTTGAATCAAATTCATTACATTTTCAGCTTCTGAATCCCTTAAGCCTCTCCTAAACCACAGATCCCAATCAAACCCAAAGTTAAACTCGGAAGGAACCAAAAAACTAGACACAACCTTGCCTTTGTACCGGGAGAGTGAGAATAGGTAAGGAAATTAGTCTTTCAAAGGTAATTCACACACCCAAATGTGCCCCCAAAATTTTACCCGATTCCCAGAATAGAGGTCATACCTGATGTGTTGCAAAAAAGAAGGTAGAATGGCATGTATGGATTTCCAAGGAGATGCTCCAATTGACCTTGCCAAAGACCATGTATCCCAGCCATCCTTTGCCTGACCATGAATACTCAAAATTCACCTTCCAACCTCCACAACCATTTACCTAACAAAGCTTCATTTTTCTTTTGAACATTGCCTAATTCTAACCCTCCATCAGCCCTACTTTTAGAGACCAATTCCCAATTTACCCTATCCTCCTTTTCCTCCCCTGGTTCCCACAAGAAGTCCCTCATCAACTTTTCCAATATTCTACAAATCTTTGCTGTGATTCTAAAAACTGACAAGTAATACACAAGCAGACTTGCCAATGTAAACTTAATCAATTGATTCTGCCACCCAGAGATAAGTAATTCTTCTTCCAAGAGGCTAACTTCTTCTAAAATCTATCAATTACAAGGCTCCAAAAGCTCTTTCTTCGGGTTATCCCCTAGAAGCATCCCCAAATAATGCATAGGCCATTGAGCTACCACACACCCTAAAGCTTCAGCCCTTTCCCTTATAGCTCTCTCTTTCATATTAACCCCCACCACACAGCTCTTATCAAAATTCACCTTCATATTTGACATCTGTTCAAATACTTGAACCACCAACTTCAAATTTCTGGTCCATCTCACATCCTCCCCCTCACAAAACAAGATAGTATCATCAGCAAACTGTAAGTGGGTAATAGGTATACTATCTTTTCTAACCCTCCACCCCCTCACAAGACTTCTCGAATTTGCTCTCTCAACTAACCTCCCCAACACTTCTGCAATCAAGGTGAAAAGGAAAGGGGAGATAGAGAGAGAGAGAGAGAGAGGGTTCCCCTATCTAATTCCCTTAATATTTGGAAAGTGATCCACTACAGTTCCACTCACCATGATAGAATAATGACAAGTCTCAATACAACCCAGTATCCATTTGCACAATTTCTTCCCGAAACCAAAACAATCCAACATTTGCATCAAAAAAGACCAATCAACCATGTCATAAGCCTTTTCTAAGTCCAACTTGCACACAATCCCTTTCTTCCTTGTTCTCTTCAGATCCTCCACACACTCATTGGCAATCAAGGTGAAAAGGAAAGGGGAGATAGAGAGAGAGAGAGGGTTCCCCTATCTAATTCCCCTAATATTTGGAAAGTGATCCACTACAGTTCCACTCACCATGATAGAATAATGACAAGTCTCAATACAACCCAGTATCCATTTGCACAATTTCTTCCCGAAACCAAAACAATCCAACATTTGCATCAAAAAAGACCAATCAACCATGTCATAAGCCTTCTCTAAGTCCAACTTGCACACAATCCCTTTCTTCCTTGTTCTCTTCAGATCCTCCACACACTCATTGGCAATTAAAATTTGATCCACAATCAGTCTATTTCCCACAAAAGCTTCTTGGTTATGTGAAATTAGATCTGGAAGCATCTCTCTAATTCTTCTAGACAGAACCTTAGCAATTATCTTATACAAGCTATTAACCAAACTAATGGGTCTAAAGTCTCTCGGTTGACTTGCTCACATTTTCTTTGGGACTAAAGCTAAAAAGGTTGAGTTCAGTCCCAGAAGATTTATCATCCCTCCTGGAAAAATGGTGCAGATGTACTTTATAACACCCACTAGCATATGTACTTGGGGTAACTTTGACAATTGACCATGTCAACATTCCTAAGAAGTGGGCATCCAGAATACAGCTTTGGCTGCCAGTACCCAGTCCAAACTGTCCAAACATTCAGTCTGATCCAAGCCTAAGAAAATGACCCCAACTTTGCATCCAAACTAGAACTACATAATAACTTCGAAGTTCCAATAACAAGATTGATTTTTTTATTAGCAATAGCTAGATTGACTTTCCCAGGACGTTACTGTACCAGTTTAACATTAACATAAATAAATTGTTGTCTTAACTAAAAAATACACACCATGTTTCTGGTAATATTCAAGTTTAGCATTACAAATGTCAGAATATATCATGAATATCTTCTCTAGGTAAACTAGGTGCTCACTTGTTTAACCAAATCTGAACAAATAATAATAATAATAATAATAATAACAACAACAACAACAACAACAACAACAACAACAACAATAATAATAATAAACACATACCTCTTGACAATCCCCTCCACAAAACCATGTTTCAAAAACCATTCCCTTATGCATACCCTTTTCATGTATACATGCTTCATGATCTGTTGAAAAAAAAAATTACAAGTTTGAGTAGCCATAGCTCAATCAAAAAAAAAAAAAAAAAAATGAGTAACCATAGATGTCTAAATGATCCTGGGCAGTTTTACTTATGAATTTAAAGTCATACCATTAGGCACATCATATCTCTTTTTTCTAAAGTAGAAAATGTTTTATTGAAAAAAAAAATGCAAGGGATTGGTGAGATAATACTCCACCAAAAAAGCCTCTCATAAAAAGACAATGCATTGACTCAAACATTTAAACATACTCTACAACCAAATCTACAAAATTTTACATCCACAAGAAAACTGATTATTCATTTATTAGGAATCATTTTCAGTGATTGAGATTAGAAGACAATTCATTTCAAATAGAACGGAAAAGGACCAAATTCAAATCAATGTCAGTGGTCAACCCAGTTGGTTTGATGGGTCTATCCAAATTTGGTCCATAATTACCTGGTCCATTGGCTTATTCAGCCAAATTCAGGTCTCCATATATTGAAAAAGTTTAGGGGGCACATTGTGATCAGTATGACCCAAAAATGATCTTCAATGGAATGATAATTATGTTCTAACCAAATTCTCCTTGATTATTTACTTTATACCAGTTCAAAGTGCAGTCCATGAACACCACATTTATTAAGTTCAAAGTGCAGTACTCATGGAACATTTCAAGTCTCCAGCCAAAATTCAAAATTAATGCATCACATATAATAGTTATAATAACAAAAGGGGTAAAAGTTACATTTGTGCTCGCATTGTGAACATTTTAGCACGAGGAAGGAATCAGAAGCCTCTTGCGCATTGACCACATAACCACAAATCCAACATGTGCAGTTCGGGCAATACCAACTGCCTTCAGGGAGCTCCTGTGTAAAGAAAGAGATTTTAGTACACATAGTTGAACATATCCACAAATAACACACCTACTTTCTTTTAACCTATGCTAAAATTCTATTAAACAGAAGCAGTACCCATATTGAAGTGTTCAATAGAACAGGAAAATATACCTCTGATTTATCATTTATTCAAATAACATAAAATAAATATTAATTCAAAACTCATATAATACAATACTAATTTAAAATGGCTCGTCAATTAAATAACACAAAACAAATACCAATTTTTTTTTTATCAATAACATCAATTTCATTAAATTAAGAGAATAGAGGGAAAGGAATACAAAGGGAGATAAAATAACTTAGCTCCCCAAAAACAGAAAACTCAGGGAAAGCAAAGAAAATTAAAAACTAGCCCAGAAAACAGCCTCCCTATTCACTCCTTGCTTGGCCAACCCATCCGCAAATGAGTTGGCACTCCTCTTCACCCAGCTGTACTGAATCTCTATGTCCCTACCCAGCCATAAGAACTGTTTTTTCTCATTGTTAAAGTTCCACAAACCACTGTCCTCTGTCTTCAACCAATTAATCACCACCTTCGAGTCACCTTCCAGAATCAAACGGCTGATATTTAGATCTTTTGCTCTTCGAATTCCTTCAAGCGCTGCAAGGATCTCAGCCCTAAGAGAGTCACCTTCTCCAATAGGGCCAGAGAATAAATCAGTAACAATCCCTTCCTCATTCCTGAAGACTCTTCCAATCCCAGAGGGCCCTGGATTCCTTACACTGCTACCATCAAAATTCAGCTTTAAAAAGCCCCAAGGGGGGAGGGGACCAAAACGGACAAAGAGTCCTCTTGCATCTTGCAGTGAGAGCAATCTCTTTCCAGTTTCTTAGCAAGTCATCCATAGGACAATCTGAAAACAACTCCAAAGATTTTAGCCAGTGGACCGCTCTTATAAGGATTCGATCTAACAAATCTTCCAAAGTTTTTTCCTTGTCAAAAAATATGCGTGAGTTTCTTTCTTCCCACAAAGACCAGCAAACCGCTGCCCTAATACACCTCCACATAGTCTTCCCTCGCTTCTTAGGCCAACTGAAAAAAGATGGGGAAAACAAACATTGGGCAGTCTCCGGAGGATACCAAGAACACCCAAAACGGGAGAAAACCCACTCCCAAACAGATTTAGCAACCTTACAAGAGACCATGAGGTGGTAGCCAGATTCCCCATCAGCTTTACAAAGAGCACATATATTAGGAAGTAGACAATAGTTGGGTCTCTTTCTTTGGAGTAAGTCTAAAGTGTTGATTCTTTCCAGGAAAATTTCCCAACAAAAAAAACCCCACCCGAGGAGGAATAGGTCCGCTCCAAATTTCCTTAACTGGAAAGGACAACCCCAGGGGGGTAGGAGGCTGAGTTAAAGTTTCAAAGAAAGAAGCACAAGAAAAGGTACCAGAGCTAGAAAGGGTCCAAAATCTGGTGTCTTCCTTAGCAGGGTATAGGAAGACACCCTCAAGGGAGGCTAGCAGAGCTACCAGGCTATCCAAGTCCGTATCCCTAATTTCCCTACGCAGGCCAAGGTTCCAACCAAAACCCAAAGTGGAAGCTTAAGGGACTAAGAAAGAAGAAATGGGTTCATTTTTCAAGTCTGAAAGAGCATACAAGGAAGGAAACTTGTCTTTCAGAGGAGAATCCCCGACCCAAAGATGTTCCTAGAAAATTATTCGGTTACCAGAGTTTAGACCATACCTGATCCAAGGGGAGAAAACTGGAAGCAGATCGTGGATGGATTTCCAAGGAGAAGCAGCTGAAGCCCTTGCCAAGATTCCAGGATCCCAGCCATTGTCTTCCAGCCCATGAATGCTAGCCACAATCTTAGTCCACAATTTATCCCTTTCCAAAGAGAACCTCCACAACCACTTCCCCAAAAGAGCCATGTTCCTTTTCTTGAAATTACCAATCCCTAGACCTCCTATTGCTTTACACCTAGAGACCACCTCCCAACTCACCCTATGATCTCTCTTCTCCTCTCTAGGCTCCCAGAGAAAGTTCCTTATTAATTTTTCCAAAAGATTTGAAACCTTTGAGGGGATCTTAAACACTGACAGAAAGTAAACAGGAAGGTTAGCTAGGGTAGATCTAATGAGAGAGACTCTTCCACCTAAAGAAAGATAACTCCTCTTCCAGGCCGCTAGCCTCTTCTCAAACATCTCCACAACCGGAGCCCAAAAGCTAACACTCTTAGGATTATCTCCTAAAGGGAGGCCCAAGTAAGTCAGGGGCCAGTCCATAATAGCACAACCTAGCTCATCTGCAGATTCCCTTAGGTCTCTTTTGTTCACATTCACTCCCGCCACACAACTCTTGTCGAAGTTTACCTTGAGGTTAAATATCTGCTCAAAAAGTTGTATTGTCAACTTTAGATTCCGGATCCAACTGAGGTTCCCTCCTCCACAAAAAAGGATAGTATCATCTGCAAACTGTAGAAGAGTTAAGGGAACCTCCTCCCTTCCTACTCTCCACCCTCTTATCAAATTCCTCGAGTCTGCTATATGGATCAAACGCCCAAACACATCAACAATAAGGGTGAAAAGAAAAGGGGAAAGAGGATCTCCTTGTCTTAGACCTCTCAACGCCGGAAAGAAGTCAACCACAGTCTCGTTCACCAGGATAGAATAATGGCAAGTCCTAACACAGCCCCAGATCCACTTGCACCACCTGTCACCAAAACCAAAACTCCTCAACACCTCCATCAAGAATGACCAATCAACCAAGTCGAAAGCCTTCTCCAGATCCAATTTGCAGACCACTCCCTTCTTCTTTGACTTTCTAAAGCTCTCCAAGCTCTCATTTGCAATGAGGATCTGATCGGTGATCTGTCTTCCCTCCACAAAAGCACTTTGGTTGGGTGCAATAATAGAGGGGAGCACCTTCTTTATCCTGAGAGACAGCACCTTAGCAATGATTTTGTACAAGCTAGTCACCAGACTAATAGGTCTAAAATCTTTTGGTTGAGAGGCATCTTTCTTCTTTGGGACTAAGGCAATGAAAGTTGAGTTCAACCCCGGGTTTATAAAACCCCTCCTGTGGAACTCCTCAAAGACCGAAGCAAGATCATTCTCCAAGATATCCCAGCAATCCTGGTAAAAGGCCATTGTGAACCCATCTGGACCCGGAGCTTTTGTCCTATCCATAGAGAAAACTGCTTCCTTTACCTCCTCCATATCGAATCTTTTTTCTAGCCTCTCTCTTCTCTACACTTAGAGTCGGCCAATCCAAACCCTCCAACCACACTCTCTCATTCATAGGCCTTCTGAAAATAGATTTGAAGTGATTTACTAGGGCCTCTGCAATTTCAGCCAAGTGAGACAAAACAGTTCCATCAACTTCCAAGTTAGAGATGTAATTCTTCTTTCTCCTTCCATTTGCCACTGAATGGAAAAACCTTGTGTTTCTGTCTCCCTCCCTTAGCCACTTACACCTAGATTTTTGCCTCCAACTGATTTCCTCCTTGATCAGGATGTCTTCCAACTTCCTCCTTAAAACCCATCTCAACTTCCTTTCTTCCTCTCCAAAGGGGCCTCTCTCTTCCTTCAGGTCCAAATCCTCAATTTGCTCCACCAAAACTTGCTTTGTCTCTTCTAATCTTCCAAATTCCAGCCTATTCCACTCCTTTAATTGAGATTTTAGGTTTTGGAGTTTCTTGTGGAACCTCATTCCCTCCCAATCAACTACCGGATTCGCTTGCTCCCACCACTCTCTGATTTTCTCAGTGAAACCCAAATGAGACAACCACATATTTTCAAACTTGAAAGGGGTAGGCCCTACTCCTCTTAAATCCTCTTTTACCAAAACTATTGGCCAGTGGTCTGAGGTGAGTCTAGGGAGAGCCCTAGAAGTAAGGTTGCCCCAATGATCCTCCCAATCTGTTGAGAACAAAAATCTGTCAACTTAGAGCAAATTGGTTGAGATTGAAGGTTGGACCAAGTGAAATTATTTAGGAAAGGAAGTTCTTTGAGATTAAAAGAGTCCACAAATTGGTTGAACTTCCTCATACTTGTTGTCACTCTCTGTCTGGGGTTGTTGGTTTCCTCCATAAATCTCACTACATTAAAGTCCCCTCCCACACACCAGGGTCCATCCCAAAGGCCCCTAATGTCACTCAATTCTTCCCATAATTTCTCCCTTTGCCTATAGTCATTGGGGCCATACACATTTGATAGTACCCATTCATACCCATCGGCCACCTGTTTGAACTTCAGGGAGACAGAGTGATCTCCAATTAGCTCCTCAACACCTAAGAGAATCTCTTCTTTCCACAGGGTCACAATCCCTCCCAAGGAACCCCACGAAGGAGCAGCCACCCACTTAATACCTCTAGAACTCCACACACTCCTTGCCCAGCTGCAATCAAAATCCATTCTTTTGGACTCCTGAAGCATAACCACATCCGGATTGAACTTCTTAATTACCTCTTTGATTGTTGCTCTCTTCCTAAAGCTGCCCAACCCCCTCACATTCCAACTTAGGATTCTCATTGAAAACTAAAGGCTTTAACCCTAAGTCCTCCAAGAACTATTTAGGCCCTTTTCTTCTAATCCCTTTCACTTCGAACTTCTTGTCCCCCTCAATATCGTTTTTTTAATCTCTCCACTTCACTCTGCCTTCTAAACTTCAACTTGCTGTCCTCTTTATTCTGCATGTAGGCTTTTAGTTCATTCGGGTTCTTCAGCTTGCACCCCAACTTTTTCACAAACTCTGCAACCGACTCTTCCCCAAAAGTTTCCTCTTTCCCTAAAGAAGCACTCTCTTCACTCCTAGGAAGCTTCTTGTTCCTTCTCACTTTACCTCCAACCACAACCCTGTCTGTCCCCTCTAGGCTCCCTCTCTGCAAATCCTTCCTTTCCACTTCACCCAAGAGGCTTTCTAAGATTTCCCTAATTATTGTCTCTCTGCAAGATTCCTCACCCACTTCCCCCCCTTGTAGACTCATTGTGGCTTTCAGACCAAGGGCTTCTGACTCTTGGTTGGGAAGAGAATCTGGTACAAGAGATACAAAGCGCTCATCAGTATCCAAAATAGAATTGACAGAGTTGAGGGATTTACCTGAGGTAGAGAAGTGAGGAGAGAGCAAAGGCGAAGGAGAGGTAGTCACTTTCTTTTTTGGGAAAACAGAGCACTCTGTCTCCCAGAGATGGGGGAGGGAAATCCCTGTCGCTGTATCAACACAAAGACCCCTTTCTGTACCCAAGTATGTACCTCTCTGTGAAGTACCCTTGTTCTGCTCTGAGAAAACCCGAGCAACCTCCTTTTCGGCCTCTTGCAAAGCACTAGAACTGAGGGGGGGCTCAGCCAGTAAAGGGTTAAATTCAAACACCCGCTCCTCCCCCTCCACCTTTCCTTCCCCCACCGAATCCCCTAAGAACAAACAGTCCAGGCTAAAAGAATCACTGTTCTGACCTTTAGATAGAGCTTCAACTGCCGCACTGCCTAAACTCCCACAATCATCTGAACTGTCAACATGATCAGAAACTGAATCGCAGCTCAACCAGCCTTGATCAGCCTCTTCTTTCTCTTCTGGTCTGTCTCTCGAATAGCGCGGGTTCGGGCGATCAGAAAGACTGAGATTTAGCTCGTCGCCGGCTGCCCGTCGGACCCAACACAGAGGCCGGCGCTCTCCAGCCTTGTTCGCAGACTTCGCCCCTCCACAGTCGAGAGGGCGAGACTTAGATGATGATAGATGAAAGAAGTCATCTATCATCGTCCCATGCCTGCCCCGCCCCACGTGACGACTTAAGTTGTCACGTGGGCTTTTAAAACCGATAGGAAGTTCACCCACTGGCCCAATCGGCTCGACCATTCTTAGAGCCAGTTCGGAGAGAGACAGCACGCGAACCGATCTTTCCCAACTTAGCCACGTCAGCATAGGACGGGCCACCCTCTTTACACAACACTTCTTCAAAAAAATTTGAAAAAGAAGCCAAAATAGGAAGGCTTCGAGACTTGGGACACCCCTGCCCCTGTTCCCCTTCCTCTGTAAAACGCCCACACTCAACAGACTTACCCACCAGCCCCTGAAGGTCACGTGTACACCCCCCTGCGAGCTTGTCAGAATCTTCAACCTCTGGTCGTCTTCCCCAAAGCAAAGCTTCAACTTCTGAAACTAACCAGACCTTGTGCCAAGCTTCTTCTGAGAGAACTTCGAAGATCCGCGGCAAGTTCTCCGGATTGATCCCAGCAACCTTGAGTTCCACCGCTCTCAAGTTACTTAAGTTAGCCTCCAACAAAACTCCACCCATCGCTCTAGTAATTTTCCCCAGAATAAGGTCATTCCAAAGGTTGAAGGGAAGACCGAGAAGTTTAATTCAAAAACTTCCGGCTCTGGGTTCAACTTCGTTGCAATCTGGAGCCCAATTCTGGACCTTAATCAGGCTTCCTTCTACAAGGAAAGAATTGAAGAACAAAGTCTTATTTCCAATATCTAGGAGGGCTTTATTTCCAGCAAAAGGTAGCAACAATACATCTTCCTTTGATCCCAACCTCTCTGTTAAAACTTCTAAAACTTTCGTCCAGTCTTCTAACACCCTTTCTGCCACTAAAACCACCCTCTTCTCCCAGCTCCCTCTCCCTTCTTCCACTACTACTCGTCGGAGGATAGACGAGTTGGACACCAAAACTTCAGGGTAAAGCTTTGGGCGGAGCACAGAACAATCCTTCGAGCCAGGGGCTTCTTCTACTCTACCTTCGACCTCCAAGAGAAAAGCCTGAAGATTAGAAGCGAAAGAAGCCCACCCTCTTCGCTTCAGACCTTCTGGAATACACAACACTTGTTTTTTGTTAAAACCAAAGAATTCGGTGACCATAATGAACCACCCTTTTCCATTCCTTTTTAGCACCGCTTCGAACCTCTTGTTCTCACAGGTCAACGAGTTTCTCCAACCTTCTTCTCGAAAGGAAATTACAGCTCCATCTACAAAACCTTTCAGCCACACACAGGCCTCCTCTGGTAGGAGAACCGACGCCCTACTCCCTTCTCTGATTTTCAAAAGAGCCTTCCCCTTTGTCCTTCCCTGCTCAAAGAGGAAAGATTTTGCTTCAATGGACAAATCCAGTCTCCATTTCCCCGCCAACTTGAACTTCCTCTCCTCTCCCATATTCTTAACAGTTCAGTCCTATTGCTTGGCTAAGCTATCTCCTCTCCCTTATAAAACAAATACCAAATTACAACACCATATTAACCACATTGAAGCACTCAGCAGAGTAGGATAATAGCCCCCTGGTTTGTCTATTTAATTTGAAATATCCAAACGATAAGCAAAAATAAATAATAAATGTTGAAATAAAGATTATATGATAATTCACAATGCTAGACTTGATAATGAACAACATGAGACGCATTCCACTTGGAGCAGAAGAACAATAACTCAGAAACTAGTCACAGTAAATTCTGAAACATATCTGACAAAAAAACAAAAACAGATATAGCTCTAGTTAACAACAATGCATACACCAAGTACATCTTAATGTTATATGCACCTCTGTTGTCAAAAGCATCAAAACTCAAAGGTAGAATTATCTCCTCTCCCAACACTCTTGCTTGCTCTAAGTGATTGTACTGCTCGTTTCCTTTGCTTTCTCTGTTCTTTGTTGACCATGGGACCCGAAAAAGGTGAAATTACCTCAGTGAAATTCCATGGCAGAAACTATGCACTTTGGAAGTTTCACTTTCAGTATTTTGTTGAAGGAAAAGGACTGTGGGGCTATATTGATGGTTCTACAGTCATGCCCAATACTAGTGATGCTAAGGTGCTGAAGCAATGGAAGATATAAAATGTACAAGTTTTGTCTTGGATTCTTGGACTGTCACTGTTAATGTTGCAATTCCAATGAGGTGTATCAGCAACTCCCATCCAGACTCAAGATTGCACATGACATGTTTGAATACCTTGAGAAGGTGTATCAGCAGTCAACTATGTCTAGACAATATTAGATACAGACATATGTTCTTATGCTCAGGGGGAGAAAAGAATTCAAGAGTATGCTGGTTTCATGAACCTTTGGACTGAATATGAGTTGGTTCACCTGGGGGATTTGTCTACAAACTGTTTTTTTTCTTTGATATTAAAATAAAATAAAGTTTCATTAAAAGAAAACAAAAAGATACATCATATTCAGGTGTTAAGGCAACACTCAACTTTAGTAAAAAATACAATAGAACTTTTCAATTACACATCAAAACAAAGCTATTCAAATTTCCATTTGAAAACTCAAAACTTCGCCAAGGTCCTAACTAGAACTTATCCATACTCTAGTAATAAAAAGACCCAATCTGCAACAGATTTGCCAACAGCCGCCATCATCCTTTCCAGCTTACAAGCTTTATCTTTAAAAATCCTTCTATTTCTTCCCTTCATATGTTCCAGAAAATTGCAAATGGTATGCACCTCCAAACCATCCTTGCTTTCTTCATTCCTCTTATCTTTGGCCATGATGAAAATATTTCTGCAGGTACCACACCCCCTTCTTCTCTCCAACATTTTTAAGACTCTTGGGTCCCAGATGACCCACCAATCATCTTTGAGTTTTTCCACCTCACTTTCCTCGTCCTTTTTTTTTTCTCTTCCACAGCTCCTTCTCTTACAAGAGTTTGTCCTAAACCTGGGTTGGTGATCTTCAAACCCATTCTCTCTACCCAGTCTCTTAATGGGATCTCATCAGACCTAACGCCTTCATCTACTTTACTCCCCCCTCCTGGGTCCCTGCCCCCTTCTCTCTCTTTTCCCCCTAACCACTCCCTATCCTTCTCCCCTATCTTCCTTTCCCCTCTGTTTTGTTTGACTACTATCTTTGTTGTCTTCCCTTCTTCCACTTACACCTTCCAACATTAGCACCCAAAAACAAAGGAACAGAGTTACCTTGGAGGGAAGGGGTATCTGTAATAACATGACTCGAAGGGGCGTTGGTACAAACAGTCCTATCCCCCTGTTTGGTGTTGTTGAAGATTAATTAGTTTTATGATGTTTTTCTAAGTAGATGTTTTATGTTAGTTGTCAGATAGGAGGTGGGGACCACAGTAGTTATGTGAGTCCAAATTTTATTATGTTTTTGAGTGTTATATATGCTGTTTTATGTTTTGCCACCCTATAAGGGCATAGTTGTCTTTGTACTGTTCTATTATTTTAGTATAAATAATAAGTGTTTTCAACTTCTTCTCTCTTCAAGAAACTACTTTCTTTCATATTTTTTGATTCAGCAGATTCCTACTTAGTATCAGAGCATCGGCTAGGGTTTCTTGAAGCATTCTCATGCAGCCCTAGATCAGCCGACTGCATGAAGTAGTAAAGGGCTGATCGATCTGCTATAGATTGCCCAGTTCTTGGAGTTTTTGGTGGGATCTAGACATCAGGAAGGTGATCTACTGTTCGGCATCAAAATCAGGAAGAACTGGAGTACGGGGAAGAGTCCCAGAAAAGTTTGACTCTTTGTTTTTGATCTGATCTTGGGCGCCCAGGTATTGTTAGTTTTCTTTTGATTTTCTGAAAAGGGCGGTTTGGTTTCTGAAATTTTCTAGGCCTCCTGGAGTGGTCGATCCACTTTTCTCTCTGTTGGGAGGCGTGGGGAGGAGAGATTTCCCTCCAGCTAGGGTTTTCTTCTTCCGGAATGGTTGGTTTCTATGTGTGTGATATTAAATTATTTTTTGAAGGTCTTCAATCTATTTTTTTTCCTTACTGTTGAACTGTTTGAAGTAAAATGGAGAGTTGGAATACCGAGATGAAATCTACCAGTACTGTGGGACTGAGTGTTGGAGGTAGTAGTGATATTTTTGGGTTTGGGATCATTACTACAGTAAAACTTGATGGTACAAATTATTTGGAGTGGGCACAACCAGCTAAGATGGCTATTGGTGCCCGTGGAAAATTAGGGTATCTCACTAGGGAGGAGAAGAAACCTAATACAGACTCTTCCCGATGGGTGCAAGAAAATTACATGGTAATGTCCTGGCTATGTAATTCTATGTTAGCTCATATTGCAAAAAAATTCCTATGGGCTAATACTGCTAAGGAGATTTGGGATGGAGTGACTGAAACCTACTCTCAGAAGCAAAATGAAGCCAAAGCCTATCAGTTAAGAAATCAGGTGATAAGTATGAAACAGGGAGAAAAACCTCTTGTTGTGTATTTCTCCATGCTGAAAACCCTATGGCAGGAAATAGATCACTTAGAAACTGTGGTATGGGAAAGTGTAAATGATGCAGCAACTTATCATAGACTGGTAGAGAGGAATAGGGTTTTTGAGTTCTTGGTGGGGTTGAACCTGAATTTGACATTGCTACGCAGCATATTCTTTCTAGGGAGGGTGTGACACTCTCTCAGGCCTATGTTTTTGTCTCTAGAGAGAAGAGTAGGAGGAATGTAATGCTGAGACAGCCTGGGATTAACCAGTCAGCTATGGTTGGTACAACAAAACATAAGTCGAATGCAGACAGGGGGAGTAGTGAGACTAGAAGGGAAGATAAGAAGGACTTGGTGTGTGATTATTGCAAGAAACCTAAGCATACCAGGGACACTTGTTAGAAGCTTCATCCAAATCTTATGCCTACTCAGATAAGAAACAAGAAGGTAAATGCAAATGTAGCCACTACAAGAGACTCTTCAACCCCTCTCTCCCAAACTGATTGGAAATCCATTGTAGTAGCAGTAGTGAGAACAGAATTGGAGAAGTTTGGACAGCTTATGAGTAAGAAAGATTCACCCAGCTCTAGCCTTCCAGATGGATAGCAGAATGCAGGAACCAACTACACCACTTCCTTTGCACATACAGGTAGTTCATATGCAACTACAAATCTTGCATCCACTTCAGGTAAGGAGGGGCCTCCCTGGATTATAGACTCAAGAGCATCTGAGCATATGACTAATGCCCCTACCATTTTCAGTTCCTATCAGTTGTGCTCTGGTAGAGACAGAGTCTCTACAGCAGATGGTTCACATACGCCCATTGCTGGGAAGGGAACAGTTAGAGTGACCAATGATATAACTCTGTCTTCTGTTTTACATGTCCCTAGACTTCATACCAACCTATTGTATGTTAGTTCTTTGACAAAAAAATTTGAATTGTTTTGTGACCTTTCTACCTGTAATTGTGTTTTGTAGGATCTGGAGTCAAAGAAGATGATTGGGAGTGGTCGTGAGGTGAATGGAGTCTACCTTCTGGATGAAATTCCGAGACATCAGGGTCATCATGTTAGCAGTAGCAGTAGTAGTGGGTCAGAATCAGTGAATCAGATTAGGCTTTGGCACAATCACTTGGGACATCTTTCTTTGAAATGTTTTTTTCCAAAGTTGTTTGAGTCTGTTCAATTATCTACTTTGGAGTGTGAGAGTTGTCAGTTAGGAAAGCATTGTAGATAGTCTTTTAAACCAAGTAATAAAAGAAGTACTTCTGCTTTTAATATTGTTCATACTAATGTATGGAGGCCATATCAAATCCCTTCCATGGGAGGATTTCGTTACTTTCTCTTGTTTGTGGATGATTATACACGATATTCTTGGATATATTTGATGAGATCACGTGATAAGTTCCTAACTTAGTACGACAATTCCACCAAATGGTTCTCACACAATTTGGAGTGAGAACTAAGGCTTTTAGATCAAATAATGCCAGAGAGTACTTTGAAAATGACCTAACCATGTATCTCTTAGAACATGGTGTAATTCATCAGAGAAGTTGTGCATATACACCGCAACAGAATGGAGTTGCTGAGAGGAAAAACAGGCACATTGTGGAGGTGGCAAGAAGTCTTATGGTGTGTGCTTCAGTTCCTGTTCAGTTCTGGGGAGATGCAATTCTTACAGCCGTACATTTGATTAACCATGTTCCTTCACAGACTTTGGGGTTTAAGGTGCCATTTAGCCTTCTTTTTCCAAATGGAGAGATAATTCATATACCTCTGAGGGTTTTTGGTTGTGTTTCTTTTGTTTACATTCTTGGCCCTCATCACAATTAATTGGATCCTAAGGCCAAGAAATTTGTTTTTCTTGGGTATGCTCAGAACCAAAAGGGGTATTGATGTTATGACCCAGTGTCGAGGAGCAGATTTGTCACTATGGATGTTACCATTTTGAATCCACATTCTTCCTCTCGAGTGGTTCTCCTCAGGGGGAGAGTTTTGGGAAGAAGAACCCACAATCTATTCCTCTTCCTGTTTCTGTGGTGCCTCCATCAATTCAGCCAGCATCTACTTCAGTTCAGCCAGCACCTGCACCTCCAGTTTCATTACTTGAGCCACTATGGGCAGCCTCACAGCAATATTAGCGCCGGCAGATGATGGTTGACTCCACACATCCTCAACCCACACCACTCTCTGTCAGTCCTTCCGAAACTCCAAATTCAGCATATACAGTTCCAGGTATTCCTCTTGAACCTGAGCCTGTTATGTTTTCTGATGATAATGTTTCTGTCCCTAACACCATTGTTGCAGCTGATCCCATTCACCTTGATCTTCCCATTGCACTTCGTAAGGGGAAGAGAAAGTGTACAGCCCACTACATTTCACACCATCTTTCCTACAGTGCCTTATCACCCTCCTACCGTGCTTTTCTTTCTTCCTTGGATTCTGTGTCTATACCTAGGAATGTTACTAAAGCTCTCTCCAAACCTAAGTGGAAAACAGCCATGCAAGATGAGATGGATGCTTTGGTCGAAAACCAAACTTGGAAAATAGTTGATCTCCCCCCAAACAAGGAGACAGTCGGATGTCGATGGGTATTCACAGTGAAATATAAGGCCGATGGCAAGATAGAAAAGTACAAGGCAAGGTTGGTAGCAAAAGGGTATACTCAGACCTATGGTGTTGATTATCTGAAAACCTTTTCACCATTAGCTAAGATGAGTTCAGTTCGCATCCTTTTATCTCTAACAGCCACCTATTCATGGCCCTTGTTCCAGCTTGATGTCAAAAATGCTTTCCTTAATGGTGACTTACAGAATGAGGTATATATGGACATTCCAACAGGCTTTTATGAAAATGTTGGTAAAGGAAAGGTGTGCAGACTCAGAAAATCTCTGTATTGACTGAAACAGTCACCGAGGGCTTGGTTTGACAGGTTCAGAGGGGCACTCATCCGTTTTGAATACACACAGACACAGTCTGATCACACCCTCTTTGTGAAGAGGAGAGATGCTTTGGTGTCAATTCTAATTGTGTATGTGGATGATATAATGGTGACAGGAAATGATCTCGAGGAGATTGATGATCTCAAAAAATCATTGCAGCAAGAATTTGAGATCAAAGATCTTGGTGAGCTCAAATACTTTTTAGGGATTGAAGTTGCAAGATCTAAGCATGGGATCTTCATTTCACAGAGAAAGTATGTACTTGACCTACTGCGAGAGACTGGGAAGTTGGGGACCAAACCAGCAAACACTCCTATTGATCCAAATCACAGAATTAATGGTGTGGATGGTGAATTGGTAAAGGATGTGGGGAGATATCAAAGAATGGTGGGCCGACTGCTGTATTTGTGTATGACATGACCAGATATTTCTTATGTTGTCAGTGTTGTGAGTCAGTACATGCATGCACCTCGGGTTCAGCACTGGGAAGCTATTGAGAGAATACTTGCATATCTAAAAAAGCACCCTGGCAGAGGCATTCTTTTCTCAAATCATGAGAATCTGAAGTTAGAATCCTATACAGATGCAGACTGGGCAGGATGCTTAGATGACAGGAGGTCTACATCAGGAGTGTGTTCCTTTGTAGGTGGAAACTTGATCTCCTAGAAGAGTAAGAAGCAAGCGGTTGTGGCAAGATCAAGTGCAGAGGCTGAGTATAGATCCATGGCTCATGGTGTCTTAGAACTTCTTTGGGTTAGATCTCTTTTGAGTGAGATTGGTGTGAAAGTAGAGGAACTTATGATGTTATACTGTGACAATCAGGCTGCAATCAATATTGCCCACAATCCAATTCAGCATGATAGGACAAAACACATTGAAGTTGATAGACACTTTATAAGAGAAAGGGTAACAACCGGAGAAGTTTGTTTGCCTTATGTCTCTTTAGAGTTGCAGTTGGCTGATGTTCTCACTAAAGGGGTGGGGTGGCAAAGAACAAGCTTGAACATGATCTACGCAAGTTGGGAATTTGTGACATTTACTCCCAACTTGAGGGGGAGTGTTGAAGATTAATTAGTTTTATGATGTTTTTTTGAGTAGATGTTTTATGTTAGTTGTTAGATAGGACGTGGGGGCCACAGTAGTTATGTGAGTCCGTGTTATATATGTTGTTTTATGTTTTGCCGCCCTATAAGGGCATAGTTGTCATTGTACTATTCTATTATTTTAGTATAAATAATAAGTGAAGGGGGCGGCTGGATTATTGCTCTCTTTTCTTTTCAACTTCTCTTCTTCTCTTCTTCTCCTTCTCTCTTCCTTCTCTCTTCAAGAAACTACTTTCTTTCATATTTTTTAATTCAGCAAATTCCTACTGGTGTAATCCTTTGGCTGGTCACTTTCCAGCTTTAAACCAGGGTTGAACCAAACCTGGTGCCTTAACCTTCTTTGGAGTATCAGTGTTCTTCCTCTGGCTGAACTCCTGTATTGTCAACTAACCCTCTGTGTTTGCTCCTAACTCTGGCTTGTTTCCCCCTTTCTGGAATACAAGGCATTACCCTGAAATAGTTGGACATGTCGTTCAATCAACTAACTACTATCTATGCTGCCTTCCCTTCTTCCACTTACACCTTCCAACATTAGCACCCAAAAACAAAGGAACAGAGTTACCTTGGAGGGAAGGGGTATTTGTAATAACATGACTCGAAGGGGCGTTAGTACTAACAGTCCTACCCTCCTGTTTGGTGTATTAGTCTGGCCTTGTGAAACTTGAGGGTCTAGGTGCAGATAGAAAAAACTCTCCAAATTGTATTCTTCCAACTCTACTGAGGGATTTTTCTCCAAGCCCTGTATACTTCCAATACTAGAAAGTTCATCTGAACTGGTATCACCTTCTTCCTCTTCTGAACTGCTCCAATTAGAGTCGTTGGGATCCCCACTAATATATATGTTATATGTATGCATATGTCTATATATTAATATTTTAAAAAATATGGTTGAATATGTTTGAATCTTTTTTAATAGGATTGTAAATTTTAATTTTTTAAATAAAATAAAAAAGAAAAACTAAATGGTTGACATTATAAAAAGTCACAAAGAGTGGGGATCCCCGTGGGGATGGAGATCCCCGTGGGGACGGGGATGGGGATAACCAGATGTGAGGGATTTGGAGTTGCTTTCCATTGGATACATAGGTCAACAAATAGTTTGGTTGACACTATGGCCAAACAAGGGACAAAAGGGGATCAATTATTTTGAGAACTCTTGTTTGAGCATCAAGTGTAATAGCAATAGCTGGACTTAGGTGGTAGTTTCCTCTACAATATTGAATGTTTGTACAAGAGTGCCATATGATGTCAGATACTTCAATTTTTAGCTTAATTTTTGTATCCAATACCATATCCAGCCATGTCCAATGTTTTAAAAGTGCAAGGCACAAAAATAGCACAAGAGCCTTTAGAGCCCGATGTGCAAAAACAATCAAAATAAAATACAAAAAAAAACAATAATGCATAAAAATTCAAACCTGAATTTTAAAAGAAATTAAATATTTTAAAAAACCCATTGGATCAAATTAAAACAATTCAAAGTGAAAATGTGGAAGTGATAGAAAACATATGTAAATTGTACCAAAGTGTTTCAAGCACTCAACAATTCATGTCAATTTATTTATCCATCTCCTAGTTGCATTACTTAAAGTAACTAGCGTTATGTTAAACACCTTACATTCCTAATCCTAGAAATCCTAGAAGATTAGCTCACTAGCTCCGTAAAAGCTCCTTGAGGCAAGCCCAAACAAGTCCACATGGGGGTTTGGGGCAGTGCCCCAGACCTAAATTTTTGGCTCGTAGCCATATATATAAAGAGATTAGTTTTCTCATTTTAGTCCCAGTTCATTCTATTTTTGGATTAGGGTAAATATATAGTTGTACCGGTATTGCTTCTTTATTGGAAATTTTGTTATTTGAAATGCTATTAGCCCATGTTGTCAGGGCGACGCCTAGGCAGGTGCCTAGGCAACAAGGCACCCTTGGAGTCTCACCTCACCTAATCACCAAGCAGTTTTCTATAGCGTGGTATAACAAACTTTTATATTCTTAATTTTTTGAGGTTATAATTATAAAATAGACATTTTTAAACTAAAATACTCATTTTGTGTGTTTATATATTAATTTCTTTTTTGTTATTTTCTTATTTGTTAGGGTTTAATCAACACAAACATTGCTAAATGCTGTATTGAACCCTCAAAGACTTCAAAACCTGAACCAATAAGTAAGAAAGAACATAAAATGTTGTCCAATCAACACATTATTTTCTTTTTCTTTACTAATTTTGTGCTTTTATATACTAATTTCTTCTTCTTTTCTTCTTTTCCTATAACAGAAATAGGGGTTCAGGCCCTATATTTTTTGAATTTTCTTTTCTTTCTTCTTTTTCTTCTTGTGAATATGTTGGAATATGTTGATTTTCTATACTTTAACATGAAGTTTATTCTTTTCATATGAAAATTATGGATATTTATTAAGGATTATGGAACCTAGGGAACTACCCAAAGATACATGTTTTTACTTGAAAAAAATCCATCGCCTAGGCGACTAGGTGCCCCCCTGTCGCCTAGCCTCGCCTTGGTGCCTTGAAAACTATGCTATTAGCAAAAACTAAAGCTTTAGGTATTTGATAGGTCTTTGTTTTTGTTCATTTTAAAAGTTAATAGACCATTACTAGTGTACAATCAAAAATATATGAACTCCTAAAAAACATATATGAATCCCTAAAAAACAAGAAAACAATCAATTTAAAAAAGGTGCATGCCTGGGCTGAGGCACAAGACACGCCAAGTTGGAATAGACTGTGCTTGGGTTCAGACAAGGGGCATGCCCTGAAGTGTGCCTCACCTGTATATAGGCTCACCATTTAAAACACCGGCATGTCTTTGACGCATCTGAGTAACATACATTTTCTAACCTGAAGATGAGAAGCTTGGCACATATCACATGTACCATTCCTTAATTAATAGTGACAATCATGGTTTGAATCCCCATTTAGAAGGTGAACGTTAAGGCAAGTACTGAGAAAAAAGGTTTGGGACCATCAGCCACTAGGTGATCAAGGCTAAAGGTTGAGTTAAAAGTAGGCAGGCATATAAGTAGGTAGGTATAAAAGGATGCAGAAGAGGAAGAAGAAGGAGAGATGAAAAAGAAGAAATGTTTCATCCTTTCCCTTTTTTTCCTTTAGGCTTTGTTTGTTTGCAGCACAATTTCATTTGCACTAGTAAAAATGCATGAGAACGCAAATGAGAAGAATGCAAATTCTGGTTCACTTTTGCTTTGGGTTTTACTTTTTTTTACTCAAGTTTTATTTTACTTCAATTGCAATTTAAACATACAAAATCAAGCAATAGCTGAAACAAAAATAAATCAAATTTTGCACTTAAATCATTTGCACTCCCATACTTGTACACCAATGCAAATAAAACAGCTCTGAAAACAAACCAGGCCTTAACAAATTTAAAAAAAAAAAAAAAATCAAAGAATTTGATCATGCTTCTATAACCTCAACAAAGTACAGCTTCATAGGCTAAGATAGGTTTCTGGTGCAAACCCAATTAGGGACCTTGACACCAGACCTGTCCCAATAGAGACAAGACAAGGAAGGTTACCTGTTAAATTAGTCCACTGCCATCCCTATTCCCTAGAGGGTTCAAGTATCAATCACAATAATATATGACAGAGAGAAAGTAAGAATGAGTGACTAAGCAACAGTATTGATAAATATAAGGCATGCTAGGCACATGTCAATGCAACAGATATGTCAGAAACAAGGTTGAACAATATGGAAATGTTTGTCCTTATTTATATACTTCAAAAGGTACACAAAATCCATTTCTTATGCAGATTACATGACTGTCTCATTGTTTTAGTACACCATTTAACTTTGCATTTTGGTAACATTCAAAATGCACATGCAACCACATGCAGAAAAGCACATGCTCATATATTTGTATGCATTTACATGGAGTGGGACATGTCCATGATTTTAGATCTTTCCCATGTCTGATACCCCATATTCATGTCAAAATTCTGTCCTCCAGAAATGAAAGGTTTAAGCATTAAATAATATCAAGTAAAAATAGCTGGATGCTAGGGATGAGTCAAGCAACGTTGACAGTTCTAAGGGAAAGCACAGAATGTTTGGAGGGTTGAGGCAATGCATTGAAAGTAGATACTCAAGGGGTAGAGGGAAGAAATGACAAATGTGGATTTCATGGGTTGAGGGCCTAGAGATTCAAGGTCTGGTTGTGGTTTTGGTTTGGGTAAGCTCATGGGGCTTTGAGATCATTTTGTTGTTTTTTGGGGGTGTGCTTTCTTGTTATCTTGGACTGTGGTAACTTTTTGCTATGGCGGTAGATGCCCAAGGTGGTGGATATCATAATTTTTCCTTCTTTTGCTGTTGCTGGGAGTTGTGGTCACTTGTGGAGGATTTTGGTTTTTGGTCTTTTTCTTCCTCTTTTACATATGTGTGCTAACTGTACAGAGAATGGGCTTTGCTAGGGTAACTTTTTTCTGCCTTTTGGAGTTTACCTCCACTTCCTTTCCTTAGTTGGCCTATAATGTCCACGTACAACTTGTATATTTTCTCTATCGTTTAATATACTTTTTCCAATTACCATATAAAACATCACAAAATATGTCAAAGTGGCACCAGATCCAAATGGTAAAGGAACATTATTAAATGCAGAACCATTGGCACTCCTTCAAGAACTGAAATTAGTTTTCTCTTCAAAGTGGTCCAATCTGATGGTAGATGAGGATGGCAAAGTAGTTATCAGCTGGTTATCATTGAGCAGTGAAGTTACTTGGACCGACCGGTTTATGTTTAGAGAAGCAAAAGTTTTGGCACCTTGCCTACACTGGTTCAGGCAGATCCCAAGAGAAACAAATAGCAATGGCAGATTCTCTAGCTAGAACAGGGGTTCCTAAGGAGGAATTTGGCATGGGGGATACAAGGCCCCAGAGGAGATTTGTAAGATTATATCTCTATTTTATCGGTTGCTGGTGTGTTCGGTGCCATGCTGCTATTATTGTCCCCTTCATCTTCATAATTAGGGAGGTTCAGACCACTTTGAAACTGATATTTTAATAAATTACTGATCAACATGTGTATGTAACAGTGGCAGGAAACAAACCTGTGCAGACAAGCATGAATGATGAAAAGTTGATGGGCAGTTATCACAACATATCAACTCCCCACCATCTCCACAACGTCCACATGTATCATCGTTTTGATCCATCTCATCAACTTGCATTGCTTGCCTGCCACCTTTCCTGGACTTGTATTCAGAAGACCAAGCCTCAAGCTGGCATAGGGTGAATGACTTTCCAGACTCCATAAAAAGATTCATGCAAGGTCTATACAGCTTGAAACCTGCATGAACCTTGAACTCAGACACAGAAAATACCTTACGGCAACACTTGCAGAGTATACCATCCCTTGAAATCCAGCCATCTTTAACCACTAAATTATCTTTTGGGCTCCGATACTGGATCACATCATTCACAAACACTACACCAGAATCAAGTAACCATGACAGCACTGACCTTGGCCCTGAGGACGACCACTTACCATCCTTGTAGTGCTTTCCACCCTTACCAGGACTTCGTGGAAGCAACTTGCAACTTCCCCTTTGACTTTTAAGCTTTCTAACAGATTTTGAAGATTTTGAGTTCCAGACCATCTTCACAGTAGATCCCTTGGTGGAGGGGCTGAAATCCTGGTTTTTAATAATAGCAGCAATCAGAAGGTCATCATCCTCAATCTGACATCTATGCAATCTCTTTGGTCCATTTTCACTGTGGACTACAGATTTTCTTGACCTGCCAATTTTCTTGCAATTCTGGGAAGCAAGAGAAATACTGTTCACCTGCAAAGGGATTTCATCAATGCCATTCTCGAAGTGAAGTTTCCTTCTACGCTTCCTACTTGGGGTGACCACATGCAATTCATCTGATCCATTGCACTGGTGATGAAACCTCTTAAACTTGGATCCTTTTGCACCTTGATGCCGAAGACTGCTGGCAGGGGAAGATCTTCTGCGACTACTATCATTTCTTGCATTAGCTTTGCAACACTTCTGGTGTTCTTTTAGATGCATATGAGTCCTATTTCTTTGGTAACTCCGTGTTCTAACCTTCTGAAGTGATGATAGACATAACTTCTTTGATTTTCTGTTTAATTTGGTTGTCTTAATTTCAGAAATATTCTTAGACATCTTATATGTCATCTTTGTTGATCTGATTTCTGTAGCCACAGATTCATGATCATTCTCGGGTGTTGATGATTCAGCAGCCCTGTGACTCTTCTCTTTTTTGAATGACGAAACTAGTTCTCCTTGGCCAAGTGAAAAATCAAAACTATCTTTCTTAATGTCCATATCAGATGATAAACCTTCCCTGCAGACACTTCTCTTTCGAGAAGAAGACCGTGTTTCACGTCGCATTGTAACTTCTCGGATGATTTCAGGCATGCCTCTCTGAGAAAGATCCTCCTTTGGGTTCTCTATCATTCCATGGCATATCTTTTCTTGAGGATAAAGAAGCATCTTCTGCTGTTCAACTGCAGATTGCTTGCATAGTTCAAGACCTGTTACAAAGTCTCCATTATGTCTAGAAGACAACATACCCTCTTGTGTTCTTTCCATCACTGAATTCTTCAGCACATCTATCCCATTGACTTCCACATCCAAAGCAAAGGGCATACTTTCATCTGCTTGATCTATCACAGTATGTTGCACCAATGAATTATTTGCATTGGACCCTTCTGGTATAGAATGAATTGACCCTCCTGTCGCTAGGTTCACACCACTTAAAAATGTGCTTGAATTTTTACGCAGATCAACTGATGAGTTCAAAGACACATTATTTACTTTAACCTCAGATTCACTTTCTATGACCCTTGCCTTGTTCTTTAGGTTTCCTTTGCCTACCTCTCCATCACAGCAAAGTTTCCTGCTAAACCCTTTGGAGCTATGGTTGAGTACAAGATCCTCATCTTCACAATTTTGTTGAATAAGCACTGAGCAACTACTGTCACCACCACCCTTCTGACTACAATTGCATACAATCCCCTCAGCCACACATTTAGAAACTAAAATAGTAGAAGACAAGCAAGTATCCACCTGTGCCAATGTGCCATTTGAATTACAAGCTGTTATTGGAATCTCATTTCTGCAGCCCAACTGATCCAGAGCAGATCTCTCTAACTGATTTTCCATCCTATCAATATCTTTTCTTTTACAAATAACAGCATTTTCCTTGCACAAATCAACCAATGCATCTTTAATAGCTTTCTTTTTCCTTCCGCGCCTCCTTCCAGAACTTCTTTCACCAGAGTTCTGGAGATCTCCAGCTTGTCCATCCATCATATTTACAGTTCCTGAAGTAGTTGGAGCATTATTCAGCATGCCATCTGGTCGGACACCTGTGATGTCTGAAAAGAGAACCGGTACGGAACTCAAATTCCAGCTGCTCATTTGATCATTTAAGGTTCCTGCAAGCTGATCTCTAATCTTACTTCTGGTATTTGCTCCAGGGAACCTACCCTTTTCCGTAGTTACATAAATTGGCATACCTTTCAATGTGTTTCCTTCCCCTCCATGTCGCCACTGACCAAGGGCCAAGAAATCCCCCTTGCTATATTGTTCCTTGAGAATATGTTCCTTAACCTCCTCAACCACTATATCTACAGTTCTAGTAGTGACAGGGAAAGAATTATGAGAATGAATATCCACCCGTGTGCCTAGTTCATGAGCTAACATCAAATCCCCAGCAATCTGCTCCCTAACTCCATCCACATTTTCCATTGCAAAAGCAACATCTGGCTTCTTGTCTAAATCAATCAACAATGAGTTCCTGTCTGCTTTAACTTCCTTTCCTCCTCTTAGTACACCAATCTTTTTGTCGATATACACAACAGTCACAAATGGATCTAGAAGATTCCAATGCCGAGCCAGCACAGCAGTACTATCCATCAGATGCATCTCTTTTACAATATTTTTTAATGTATTACATAAGTCAGTCCAAAATTGGTTGATATTAGTCCACTGCTTCCCATAATGTTCCTGCATTAAACCACATCCATCAGCAAACAAACTTTCACCACAGGACTTCCAAGCTATATGGAATGCTCGAATAACTTTTCCCTTGGGTGATATATAGACTGAAGCCCAATAAGACCTGCTAATCATTTTCCTCTTTTCAAGGCTCCAGCCAGAAGCCTTAAATAAACGATCAATATGAGCACGGAGATTGGGACGGGGATCCCTTGCAGAATTGCTCCTCTGCCACACATTAACCATGTCAGAGTTTAAAATAATGGATTCTTCTGATCTTTCATTGGAACCCAGAAGGGCTCCAGACTTGTCTTCAACAGTGATGCATGAATCAGCAACCAAAAGCTCAGGTGCAAAGCTTTCGTTAGGAAGAGGTTGACTAATTGCTTTACTTTCAAGGACTTTCTTTCCAGCAATTCCAAGAAATCTTGACACTTTACACTTGTTTTCTGATGCTCTATAATTAAAAGCGTCACCATCATCTGCATGAACTTCACTGCCCATCTCTCCATGTTGCTTAAGAAAATAACAACTTGAGATAATACCCTCACTGGAAGATTCAACTAAATGGCATATTGTTGTTTGATTGATGTGGCATGATTCTGGATGAGAAGCAACAGAAAGAATTTCTTTCCTTGGATCCAATTGAATCAAATCCCTTCCCACATCAGAACATTGAGTTGTAATTTTATCCTTGACATCAGAAATTTGATCAACTGACCATTGCATCCTCTTAGCTTTCACTGCAGCGTCATTCAAAGAAGTAGAGCTCTCAAGAAGGCAGCCAGACTTCGAAAGTCCTTTGCTAGTTCCATCCAGGTTCCCCTTCATACACTCAAAATCATCATTTACAGAACCAGAAACTTCCACAAATATATCTTTTGTAGAGGACTGACTGGTTAGAACCGAATTTTCACTATTTGTGCATAGCAATGTATTTGGGCAGTAACTGTTCTCTGGTTCAAAATTGATAAGCCCAGTAACAAGACATCTCTTAGCAGCACTTCCTGATTCATTTCCATAGAAGACCTCCCTAAAAATTCGGTGCTCATCAATTGAACCTTCAAAGTCATCGTCATACAAACACTCAATTTCTTTGCTGAATAACATCTTTGCCAACTCCTTTCCACAGCTACATTGTTCTCAACATTTCTCAAAATAAATAATTAATTCAAATAGCCCCAACAAGCAAATAATTTCTCGTTGTGGAGTAAAATCCAGTTCTCCCTTCATTAAATTTAGAAGCCTTTGTCTACAACCTTGCAAATAAACATGGGGAAGGGAAAAGACCACAATGCATCAACATAAGAAAACTCTCAGTTCACGCCATCCTATTGTCACTATAAAACCTGCAACTAAAGACCAACACAAAAAAGAAAGAAAAAATAATGAAAGAGCATTAAGAAGCATTCTAATGCTCACATTAACTCTAGTATAAGATTTGTAACTACTTATTCCTTTTCTCTAGGAGAAAACCTACAGGAATTACTGAAAGTGCAGAATTCTCTATTATCTCCCAAGAGAAAATTACAGAAAGGAATCTCCCCCCTTGACACCCCAGACTCACAAAACACTGCAAACTAGAAATGTATTTTGAAAAATAAGATAAAAGAAAGTTAAATTTGTAGCATTTGGATCAAAACAGAAGCATAAATAAACACGTGTAAACAAAAGCACGGCTCCAGAAAATCTAAAACGAACCTTGTAAAGTTAAAATCCACAGTCCTTCCCTAATACCAAATTTCACAAAGTTAAAGCATAATCCACATTCAGATTTCGACCTCAAGAAAAGAAACAGAGAAATGAACACGCAAGAGAACACCCAAAAAAAGACCATTTTGAAACCTCCTTTCATAAGAAGACTACCCAAAATACAACATTTAGCATACCAATTCCTCCCATTAAATCATGCAAGAAAACAAAGCTCAAATTTGGGAAAACGTGGAACACCCATTAAACTATACTAGTAGAGTAACAAATTTCATAAAGAAACTTCAGAACGAAAAGGCATACATGCAACACAAACACCTTGGAAATGACGGTTCCAGTCTTCAAGCGAAAGCAGCAAAGGGTTTATGACTAGGGTTAGGGTTTTCCCACAATTGCAGATGGTTCGGCCACGTTCAACAGCTAGGGCAGAAGAAGACGACGCAGAGAGCATAAAAGAACCGTCCTTTGGCTTCATCGCCTTCTAAAATAGACAGACCCCACTAGTAAATATCGAACAGATGGTGGCTTTGGCTTTGGCTTTGGCCCTCTGGCTTTGGGAAACGCACACAATGTACCCGAGTGCTACACTCTCCAGTCTTCTCCCTGCTCTCCATCCATCATCCACCATCTCTCACCGACTCGCCATGTACATATCTGTTGTTTTGTATGCTGTATATGTACTCGTCGTCATGGCCCCATTTTAAACACATCAGTCACACTGATTCTTGAAAAGTGAGCTTTTTTAAGTAGTCTTAACTCTTAACAAAGGTTTGAAAGAGAGAAAGACTGTGACTAATGTGACCACGGAGATGAGACGAGCTCGTACCTTTTTGGGTTAGGTGGGTTTCGTCTTTGTATTTTTTTTACTTCTTTGCTTTGGGTTAGAGTTTTCCGCGTGCGTGCGTACATGCATGTCAAGACTGTGAAGAGACTCGAATGGTGTTCGGCACATGAATTATCCACGCAGACTGTACTGTGTAGCCTACCGGAAACGAGGAGACTTCGACAAATGTGATCTTTTCATAAGCTCTGATCGATTTTTTAATTTTCGCGATGATTTGGGTAAATTTGATAAATTTAACAAGTTTGTTTTCATGAAACGAATAATGGTTCTACGTGCTTGTTGGAGAACAAATTCTTCGTTGATCACAAGTTCGTTCCCAAATTAAGCGTATACCGAATGCATAGTGTAAACAGAATGATTTCGAGGACAATGGTTTAACATACTTTGAGCTTATGTGTTCCAAGAAAAAAAGAAGTGGAGGTGGAATTAATGGGTAATTCTAATCATTCATGGAGAAATAAATTCAGTCTTTTGATCTTTTCACACTGCTGAAAACGCTGTAATTGGCCGAGGCAGTATCTTTGGGGCATTTTGGTAGTCAACATCTGTAGGTATATTGATCCAAATCCATTAGTAGCCGCGCTGTGTGTAAAATGCTATGTAATCAGTGAATATACCAATGTTTTGTATATACCAGTAAAATGCTATGTAACCATCTGTAGGTACTGACCCAATTGTTAGTTTTTTCAGTTATTTATTTTTTATTTTATAATTTTGTTGGAATGTGATTAGGGTTAGTTATTTCAGTTATGACATCACTATGAAACATTTAAGGCTTCATTTTTCAATTCTAAGCCACTGTTTTCCATCAATCATGCTGCATAATTAATGTTTCTGCTGTTCTGATGGATTGTTCGTTCGATAGTAGGTTGAAAGTGGCTAAATGAGTTATGGTTTGTCTTTTGATGGATAAAATAGTCATAAAACTAAAAAAAATGAGTTACAGTAATAATAAAGACAAACAGGTTGACCATAATACCAGAAAAGACAAGCTTATATTTATAACCAATGAGTTATGGTATAATAAAAGTGGTAATCAATTAGGTGGTATTCATTAAAATTAAAATTGAGGAGGGTTTGATTGTTCATTCTCGCATCATAAATTTAATAAGTCAAAAGTTACAAGTCGTTCAAGTCTTACTACTCAAGACAAAGCAACTCATTCAATTGAATTCAAACAGGAGATGACTTGGTAGTTCAGTTGGTTTGTCGCTCAATATCCTTCTATTTGAGGAGGTCTTTTTTTTTTGAAAATAAACATAAATGTACTACACAATGGGGGGTAGTATGTCCCCAAAAGCCAGTAGAACAATTAAGAAGAAAAAAGGAAGAGATGAGATGCTAAAATCTAGAGAACAAGAAGAAGAAAAAAAAGCCTCTCGAGCCAGCTAGTTAGTCGCCTAATTTGCTTCTCTGTAGACATGTTGATAGTGAAGATCTCCATCAAACAGATCCCTTTTCCATAAGCAACTTGAGATAATACCTTCCATCTTTCAAGGAACATCTACTTTTCTTTTGAGGCAGGAGATGACAAAATACGAATCTCCTTCTATGATGATAGGAAACCCCCTATAGTTTGTAGTTAGGACATGGGCTTCCCATGCCACCCATGCTTCAACTTGGTTGATGGAACAAGTACCAAGTTTATATACTTTGACCGCTAACACCTTACCATAATGGTCCCGGACTATACAAGCCACCGAACAGCTTCCATCACTATTACGAGAGGCATCAAAGTTTATCTTAACAAAACCATATTTTGGAGCTTTCCAACTAATTTGTTTCCACCTCTTGTGAGATGTGGTAGAGGTACTGAATTTATTCCCATCAAAAGTTTCCGTGAACATATTTAGAGCTTTATCTAAAATTATTGGAATGGGAGTAGTACCTTCATTGAAAGTTTTGGAGTTCCTATTTTTCCAGATCACTCATAAAATAAAAGCTAATTTTTCCTTAACAAAAAGAGTTTTGCTTTCTTCTTTAGTGCACATTCTTACCCACTTGTTTTATGTGAACACAAATAAAAAGAGTTTTGCTTTCATTGAAAGTTTTGGAGTTTCTTTAGTGCACATTCTTACCCACCTTAGATTTTCATTTTTAGCCAAACTTGTTTTATGTGAACACAAACTTTAAAAATGTTTGGGTAAAAAAGAAGCTCTCTAAGGTGAAAAAGGTTTGGGTGTAGATATTTGTTTGTTAGAAGCACAATAGGAAGTAAAAACTAGAAAGAAGCCACCGCCACTTTAAATGAAAGAGAAGGGAGGGAGGATGGTTAGAATGCAAGATGATGTGGTCTCCACTTTTATATGATAAAGAATTGAAGTAGGAAGAAGGTGGTGTAAATTCTGCACTAATTTTTTGTAATGTAAAATTTGCACTACCTAATGCAAAAGAGAAAAATATCAGATAGGAACGCAATTCATAATTTACAAACAAATGAAAGTCATGAACATGCTTTCATTGTAAAATTAAGCATAGCATGGCAATGTTCCAACGAGTATGCTTTCATTGTGAAAGTCATGAGCAAATTTCTAGAGAGAAACGAAGTAAGCAAATATGTTGAATCAGTCTGCCCGCTTTCACAAGGTAATAAGCCATGAGAACCCCATCCCCATTACGATCTCATTGAATGCTGGATGCATGATAAACAGAAACACTCGGGTGATCATGGCTTCTCATTTAGTGGATGTTGGCACCAGTGGTGGGGCCAGGAATTTTCACCTTTTAAAAAAAAAATGAGGTGCAAGGTGATTAGGCATTTAAAATGATTTGACTTATTATTATAACATATTTATAATCACAATTGTATAACATCTCACAATTTCAATGTATCATGTCACCTAATGATTCAAGATTCAAGATCACTAAGGTGATTCAAGATTCATCAATTTAATGATTCAAGAAACCCTTTTTTTTCCAAATCCCAGAACTAATCATTGCAAAAATATTTAAAAAAAAATAGACAACCAAAATGCGATTTTCTTACTGATTTCGTTTATTTGCTGATGTGGCATGAATGATACATCAGCAAAAACGGAACACTTGTGAAATGCTTTAGTGCCAAACACCTACTTAATGTTAATGCATATTTTCTACAAGTCAACAATCGCTTTTATCTCTCTATTCTGAGCTAGTTTCCATTGAAGGCCTATTGCACATGGGCTTGTGAACGCATTAGCTTCCATAGAATTAATTTTCTTACTCATAAAAAGTAAGGTTGCAATGCTAAAGACTCAACTTATGTGCACGAATTAAAGTATTGATACAATACTCCTGATTAGACCTGTTCATGGGCCGGGTGGCCCACGGGGCCGGGCCGGCCCGGCCCGACCCCCGGACGGGCTTGAATAGGCTTTTTGGCCCGTGAGCTTAACCTCGGGTCAAAAAGCCCAGCCCGCATAAAATTCGAGCCGGGCTCGGGCTTTGCCAAAATAGCCCGGCCCGACCTATAGTTAAACCTAAGTAAACCCGGCCTGGCCCGACCTATAGTTAAACCTAAGTAAAAATCCTATGTGATGTTCATTTGAATAAATTTTTTTATTTGATAAGGTTGTTGATTCACTTGTAGGCCCATTGTTCATTTAAATAGGCGAAAAAACATCTGAATTAAAATAGATAATATCTATTTGAATAGGGAAAAATTCAAATTTCTTTTATTAGGTCGGGCTTCGGGCTTTTTATCAGGGCCAGGCTCGGGCCCAAGTTGTAGGCCGGGCTTGGGCTCGGGCCCAAGTTGTAGGTCGGGCTCGGGTTCGGGCCCAAGTTATAGGTTGGGTCGGGCTCGGGCTCGGGCCTAACATTTTTCTGTTAATAAAGAGTCAAAGCCCGACCCGAGCCCGGCCCGGCCCGGCCCATGAACAGGTCTACTCCTGATATAGGGTGTATCATATCCGTATCCATGGTCATGGATAGGGGATACACTACGACTAGGAATGTATCTCACGAGTCATGCACATACGCCTCCGTATCAGGCCGTATCACACCACATCAATGGATATGGTATGATATGCATCGATACGGAAGCATATCCGTGCCTAGATTGATAAAACTATATATTGACTGTTTTTGAATTGTTTTTCATATTTAATAAAAATTAAAAAATATAATTATAAAAAACTGAAATAAATAATTTAAGATTAATTTTTCTAAAATATATAATAAAAACTAAAAATTATAAAAATAATATATTTAATCTACCTTAAATGATTTATATATTTTATTTTACACATAATTATATGTTAAAAATGAAAACATAGTTATTATATAAAATTAATAAATAAATAAATTTTCTCAACAAAATTAATGGAAAATAAAAATTATATTTACAAGAACTGAAATGAATAATTTAATATTTAATTTCCCAAAAAATTTAACAAAAACTGAAAATTATAAATAATTTATTTTATCTACCTTAACCTATTTATATGTTTTATTTTACAATTATATGTTAAAAATGAAAATATATTTATTATTCAAAAAAGAGTTACTATATATAAATACTAAATAAATAAATATTCCCAAAAAATTAATAAAAATTGAAATGGAGTGATAATTATTATATAATGTTTGAATGCTCCAGAGTCCCGATATTATTGATTGTAATATTTCTTTTCATATAACCTTTTGAATGGTCTGTTCCCATATAATTTTGGAATCGAAATTAGAATGGTCTGTTCCCATAGTCTGTTTGGTTTAGACAGCAATGAAAATGAGAATGGGATTTCATTCCCAAAGGAGGAGTAGGGAATGACCATTCCCTCAAACGGGGGAATGCCATTCCAGAAGGAATGGGAATGGGATCCCAATTGCACCCAACCAAACAGTTGGAATCGGAATAGCCCATCCAGATTCCGATTCCAAACCCCTATTCCCGCGAATCAAACGGGGCCTAAATATGTTTCAATGCAAGGTTTTGCATTGTATATATTTGTATTTGTATTCTAAGGTTCAGTTTGGAAATAACAAAAATACAAGGTTTAAAAATGTTGTATACAAGGTTTTGCATTGTACATATTTGTATTTGTATTCCAAGGCTCAGTTTGGAAATAGTGAAACTACAAGGTTTAAAAATGTAGTATACAAGGTTTTGTATTGTACATATTTTGATATTTGTATTGCACTCTTTTCAAACTGTGATTTTAAGCATAAGTGCATAAGAGTGCAAATGAGTTGAGTATAAATTCTGTTTTTTTTTTTTTCCTTTCTAATTTGACCTTATCTTTTTTTTTTCTTGAGATAACTTAAAGTAACCCACGTTAGGCTGAGTTTGGAAGGACTACAAATGCAAATATGTAGAATGCAAAACCTTATATTTTGTATTATTTTGTATGTATTTACATTGTACATATTTGCATTTATACTACTTCCAAACTGAGCCTTATATGCAAAAAAAAAATGTAGGTAGGGGAGGGTTATTTGTTTAACAATGAGGTAAAAAGGTAGTTGTGTGGTTCTTAATTTATAAGAGAGATAATTGTGATAGGTGAAAGCTGAAAGGTGGTGCAAATGAGACAGCAAGTACACATTTTGTATTAGACAACAATGCAAATAATAATTACAAACAAATGGATGCAAAATTGAACTTGGTGCAAATTTTGTATTTTGTTAAGATTTGCATTGTGAACAAAAGGAGCCTTAGGCTGCGTTTGGTTGCAATGCAAACGCAAATATGTACATTACAAATTTACCCTTTTTTCGGTTCATGAATGTAAACACTGTTTACACTTTAAACCGTTTTTGCAATCATCTTTTTTGTTTGAAATTGGTGCAAAGTGTGAGTCCATCATTAAATGCTCCAACTATCTTATGCTCTAATGCCTTAATTTTGGTCAAAAAATTAATTATCAAAAGAACACAAAATTGTATCCAAAAAATAGGTACAGTAATACTCTCTTCTCATAGTATAAAAGTGTCAGAAAATACATTTTCGATCTAATAATCATAATTATTTTACATATCAAACACACGCTCGCAAATGCGAACCGAGGTATAGGATGTACAAGGCTTGAGGCTAGGTTTGAGTACAGGCTTAACCCAATACCTGACCTGAACATACTCTAAGCCCGAATCTAATTCAATGGAATATTCAATCCAACCCGACTAGGCAACAAATATTACACTTTTGATCAACCAAGGCTATGTATAAGCGTTTCAATGCCATAAATGTTAATGAGTCAGGTTCAGAATGGCCTGACCCCAACAACCTGATCCCCGACCTGAAAATTCGACTAAAGCTAACCTGGTTCTAACTTGGTAGGATTGGGTCAATGCGGGTTTACCACTTAACCCAACCCACCAGCATCCCTGATGAGGCCATCGTAGAGGTTTATTTGACATCATGTCCTCCTCTTTTTATAGTTTCCTTCTGTGTTCAACCTGAGAAAAAAATCAAGGGTTGAAAAATATGAATCAAATTTAATTTTAGGTTGGGTTAAGCTAACATATAAAATGTATATAGTATGTATTTAAACATTACATTTTTATAAATGGTATATACCTTTTTCCGCCTTTTGGCTAAGATCATGTATATGTATGTAGGGACGTAAACGGATAAAAAGACATGGTATATTTGAATATGATCCGATATTATTCATGTTAGATCTGAAGATCTGATTGGATCTGGTAGGATTCGATTTGAATTCGAATCCTATTGGTTAGTTGGATTTTCAGATCTGATTGGATCTGACTTATTTTCTTTAAAAATTAATAAATTATTAAAAGAAAAATAAAATATACTAATTTAAATAAAGTAAAAACAAAAAATATAGGTATTTTTTAATTATTATCATCATATATAGACATATTTTTATAAAAAAGTAAATAATATAATAAATTTATAAATATAATATATATATATATATCGGATCTTCTTGGATTAGATAGGGGTGACCCGAATCCGATCCGATTTCTAATCGGATCCTATTATCTGATCCAAAGATCTGAACAAGAATGATTCAAATTTGATCAAATAGGATTGAATCGGATCATGATCTGATCTGCACTGTATCAATAAATTTAAACACAAATATTTTCTAATATAAATATCATATTCCCAACCACTATAATAATGCTAAGATGAATCAACTTCAAACTGATAACACCAAGTCTAAAAAACACAAGATCTTACAAATAAGAGTTAAAAAATGAGATTAACCCAAACCCCAGGAAACTCTCAAGCCAGGATGAAGTCATCTGATTGGATTAGGATATTAAACCTCAAACCAGCCTAACTTGACCCCACTTACACCCATATTCGATGATCAATTGATCATTACCCTTCTAACCATTACCATTGCTATTAAAATGGTACCATGAAGCACTTGATTTGCAACAGGGGACACGGGTGCTGATTGAAGGTTTTGAATCCGATCTGGTATGAATATTAGTGTTCACTTCTGATTGATTGGTTACGTGCACCGTCACCTTTACATGTTTGTGTTTTATGTGGATTCAATGCCCGATTCGGCTCAACCAAAATTTTTATATAGGTTGGGCTTGAGTTTTTGAACATTAAGTTGGGCTTGGGTCAAAAAATTTAGGCCTAACCTAAACTCAAGTTGGACTTAGGTTGAGGCCTCGGGTAGCTTGAACTTTTCAATCCAATTTATGTCTACTTAACATTTTATGATATACATATCTACATATTATTAGGGTTATAAATGAATCGGCCCCAACTCGATGGATTTGAACTAATTGTCCCGATGAATCGATTCTAGTTCCCAATTTTTTGTCCCAATTATTATTGGGTCCACCCTATCTCAAACCAATTAGAACCCAACCCGAGCTTATATATATATATATATATATATATATATATATATTATTAAATATATACATACATGTAATATTTAAGTAAAGGATGTTTAAAATGGTAATTTTTGTAGGGTTTCATTCAAAACCCTACCGAAATGCCCTTTGACCCTTTCATTTCTTCTCAATTCGAAAGCCACACTACAAAACACAAAACAAGAAAAGGTAGGGGCACATGGATGAACGCTCAAACAGTTCATCGTCCATCGTCCGTCCGTTCGACCGGTGACTGTTCGTCAACTCCGTCCATTTCTTGTCGTCCATAGTCATCTACATCTGCTAATTTACAACTACATCTACATTTGCATTTTCATACTTGAAAGCAATAATGAAAGAGGGGCTTCTGGCTGCATCTACAAGACTCTGTTCAGTGTCCATCTATCTGTCCATTTGCTTCTCGCCATCTGTCCATCTTTTGTCGTTCGTCTGTCTTCTCTCACCGTTATTTTCTCCTCATAGGTATATTCTCTCTCCACCATTGTTCATACTAGCTGATAATGAAGAAGAATCTTTATTTATATTTCTTTCTCTTTTCTCGATTGCAATCTTTCTACTAGACTTCTTCATCTGGAACCAATAAACCACAGTGTTCTTACATTTTTGTCCAATTATAATCGGGTCCATCGGGTTGGACCTGATCGGTTCGGTTCTGGTTCCAAAATTATAAAACCTATAGGGTCTGGGTCGGTACCAAATCCATGGTTTTCCTTGTTGGTTCGGGACCAGTTCTACCAGGTTCAACACACTCAAGCCCAAACCCAGCTCGAGATGTTAGGTTAAGCTTGAGTTGAACCTAGGTTGGTAAACTTAAGCTTAAGCCTAAGCTCGAGGTAGGGATGCAAGCAAATCAGATCGGATTCGAAGGGTATATCTGAATCCAATCCGACAATGTTAATTGCATATCCGATCAGATCTGATAGACATGGATATGAATTCGAATCCAATCAAGAAGTTGAATATTTGGATATGATTCGATACAATTTGTTTTCTTTAAAAATTAATAAATTATTAAAAGAAAAATAAAATATACCAATTTAAATAAAGAAAAACAAAAATACAAGTATTTTTTAAATTATTTTTATCATATATATACATGTTTTTTTATAAAAAATAAATAATATAACAAGTTTAGAAAAATACAATATAAATAATATACTTATAAGTAAATAAATAACATATATATGTATTATATATTTATATAAATAAATATATAGCATTATATCAGATCAGACTGGATAGGGGTGATCTGAACGATCTGATTTCTGATCGGATCCTATGATCTGAGCCGATCCAAATTGGGGTCATCTAAATTTAACCAAATTGGATCGGATCTTAGATTGGATTGTGTTGAGAATGTGTATTTGGCTTTAGAGGTATTGTTGTCTTTTCGTTTTTTTTTTTTTTTTTTTTTTTTGTATTTGGGCGCCCTTATAGGGACATGGCTGTAATTTCAGATTTATCATATAATAGATCTTCTGGGTGTGAACAGTAACACCCAAGTTCTCTCCCGTAACTCTTCTTCTTCCTCTTCTCTTCTTCTTCTTCTTCTTCTTCTTCTTCTTCTTCCTACAGACTTGGTATCAGAGCGGGAAAAAGCCTCGAACTAGAACCAGCGGCAACCCTTGAATCTGATATACTCTAGTTTGCCTTGATTTTAGGGTTATTGTGGTATGGTTCTTATCTTCATCTGATGTGTCTATGATTTTTCCCGGATTTTACAATAAAAAATTACAAAAAAATACTGGTTCGATATTTGGACTTTTTCTTCCTTGTTTGAGTTCAATGCATGCTTGAAACTTGTTGGTTTTGGTTTATTTGGCATTGCTAAAGGTATGGGAAGTGGTTTCACATCCTTATAACCTCTGATCTTTCTATGGGAGGTCTTTTTTCTTCCCAATATTACCGCCAGTTCAGTTTTGGGCCTCCCATTGGATTCCAACCGAGTGTTTCCCATCTTTTGTGGGTCTTGTGCGTGTTGGTTGGTGGTTGTAGTGCTGTACAACTGTTAAAAGGCCTACCCAACTCAAATGGATGTGCCTAAGGAGTTAGAAACCTCTTCCGAAGTGATGCCAGGTAATGTCGATGTCTCCAATGGTATGATATCCACTGTAAAACTTGATGGAACCAACTTCCTAGAGTGGTCTCAATCAGCCAAGCTTACTATTGGAGGTAGGGGTAAGCTGGGATTTATTACTAGTAGGGAGGAGAAGCCAAAAGCTGATGACCCCAAACTTGCTAGATGGGAACAGGATAATTCTTTGGTTATGTCATGGCTGGTTTGTTCAGTGCAACCACATATTGCCTGCAATTATATGTTCCTCTCCACTACCAAGGATATTTGGGATTGTGTTATAGCCACGTACTCTTAAGCAAAAAAATATAGTCTGAGTCTATTAACTCCGAAGAGAAGCCTGTAATATACATCAGGGGGAGAGGACTATAGCCATGTACTTCTCATCTTTGTAGTCTCTATGGGAAGAAATAGATCATTTGGAGAACTTGCAATGGAAGAACCTTGAGGACGGTGAACAGTATCGAAAGTATGTTGAGAAAAATAGAGTGTTTGACTTCTAGGCTGGATTGAATGGTGAGTATGATTTTACCTAACAACACATCTTGAGTGCAGATATTGTTTCCCTTGCTACTACATACTCCTTAGTGCAGGGAGAGGAGAGTAGAATGGTTGTTATGATGCAGACCTCAGTGATGGATCGTTCTTCCTACATGTCTTCAAGGTCCAAGTCGAGTACAAACAAACAGGGTACTAATGAAAAGCATGAAGATGTGGTATGTGATTACTGCAAGAGGCCGAGATAGACGAAAGATAGGTGTTGGAAATTGAATCCACATATGAAGCTTGACAAGTTTAAAACCGCAAAGAAGGGTAATGCTCATCTTGCTACTATTGGAGTTGATTGCCCTCCTAATGTATAGGCTCCCACACATGATTCCTCTGATGTGAGGGAGAAGCTCAGGATTCTATTGACTCAGCTCGAGAAGTCTGGGCTCTCTGCCTCTACTAGTTCTAATAATCCTTCCAGTGCTTTTGCAAAATCAGGTATTGCACTTATTTGTCAATCTTTTCCTATTAGCTCCTAGGTTGTGGATTCTAGAGCTAGTGCACATATGATTGCTATGTCTTCCCACTTCACCTCTTATAAGTTAGCTCTAGGGGAAGGAAAAATCACTGTAGCCGATGGATCGTAGACCCCTATCTCTGGTTTGGGGGAGGTTAAGCTTACTTGTGATCTTTCCTTGAGCTCTGTCCTTCATGTCCTCCACTTGTACAAGAATCTTTTATCCATTAGCACTCTTACCAAACCTCATAACTGTTCAGTGACCTTTTTCCCTTCTCATTGTATTTTTTAGGACCTGAAAATGGGGAGGACGATTGGAACTGGACATGAAGCTAATAGAGTTTACCTTTTTGATCAAACCTCTGAGCAAGGATTACTGTGCTAGATTGAGTCATGTCATGATGAAAATTTGAGTTTTTTGAAGTTTTGGCAATGTCGCCTCGGTCATGTGTCTTTTAAGTCCATTAAATTTTTGTTTCCAAACTTATGTTAGTCTAAGTGTAGTTTGGGTACGCAATGTGAAGTTTGTTATCACTCAAAACAATGTAGAATTATATATCTTTCAGGTAATAGAAGGAGTGATGTTGCTTTCAACTTGATACACACTGATGTTTACGGCCCATACTCTATTCCATGTATGGGCGGCTATAAATATTTTATATTGTTCATTGCTGATTACTCTAGATATACTTGGCTTTACCTGATGAAGAGTAGCGATGAGGTCCTTTTCATTGCTCAAAACTTATTTAAGATGGTGGAAACACAATTTGAAAGGCAAATCAAGATAATACGGTCTGACAATGCTAAGGAGTATTTTGAAAAGCATCTGCGATTATTCTTTGAAGGAAAGGGAACAATTCATCAAAGTTCATGCTTTCATACTTCGCAATAGAATGGTGTAGCAGGGAGAAAAAACAGACATGTTGAGGTGGCAAGAGGCCTTTTCTTCCAGATGAATGTACCAACTCGATTATGGGGAGATGAAGTTGAAGCAGCAGTGTATCTCATTAATAGATTTCTTTCGCGATCCCTTTCTCTTCAATCACCTCATCAACTTTTGTTTCCTAAGGATTAAATTTTCAGTTTGCCACTTAGAGTCTTTGGTTGTAGATGCTTTGTTCATGACATGAGTCCTTCTTGTCTGAAACTTGACACTAAATCTATCAAATTCATATTTTTGGGTTATTCTTTAATCCAAAAGGGGTACAAGTGCTTTGATCCCCATATTGGCCGAAGGTACATATCTAAGGATGTTACATTCCTTGAGTCTACTCTATATTTTCAGTCCACTCATCATTCTCTTTAGGGGGAGAGTGTGAAGATCAGACTTCTTTTTGTTTACCTGGTCTTACCTCTATGGACATTCCTAGTTTGTCTTCCCCTTGTAGTAACATTATTCTTGTTCCTCCTCCTCCTCCTCCTCTCCAGCGGTCCTAGCAACATTGGTTTATAAGGCATAAAAGGAAAGATACTCCTAACACTGAATGCCCACAACAATCGAATCACCCGATTCCAGGTAACTCTTAAAGCAACCCTGAACTTCCTTCTCCTATTATTATTGAGCCTGGTGTCTCATAATCTGACCTTGACCTTCTCATTGCAATTAGAAAAGGAAAAAAAGAAATGCACTGCCTACCCCATCACTAACTATGTTTCTTATGATGCTCTTTCACCCTCCTATCATGCCTGTGTTACTGCTATCTCCTCTGTTTCTATTCCTCATAATGTTTCAAATGCAGTTCAGTCACCTCAGTGGAAGGGTGCTATGAACCAAGAGATAGAGGCTCTCTTAAAAAACCATACCTGTGAGCTTGTTCCTCTTCTTGAAGGCAAAGTTCTAGTGGGCTGCAAGTGGGTATATACCATTAAATATCGGGCTGATGGATCAATTGAAAGATACAAAACTGGGTTGGTAGCAAAAGGATACATCCAAACATATGGGATTGACTATCAAGAGATCTTTGCTCCTGTAGTGAAAATGAAATCTAACCGAGTTATTATCTCTTGCTGTTTATTATTCATGGCCTCTATATCAGATGGATGTGAATAATGCCTTTCTAAATAAAGATCTTCAGGAGGAGGTATACATGGATTTACCACCAGGGGTAATCTTACCCAACAGTGAGGGGAAGATTTGTCATTTAAGAAAATTTCTTTATGGGCTTAAACAGTCCCCTAGAGCTTGGTTTGATAGATTCAGGAAGGCTATTCTCAAAATTGGGTTTACACAATCACAAGCGGACCATACTTTGTTTATACGAAGGGTTAATGGCCTACTCACCTTGTTGGTAGTGTATATGAATGATATTGTTGTCATTGGAGATGATCACTCTGGGATAAACCAACTAAAGTCATTCCTTGCTTCTGAATTTGAAATCAAAGATCTTGGGAATCTCAGATACTTTCTTGGAATCGAAGTGGCAAGGTCAAAGGGAGGGATATTCATTTCACAAAGGAAGTATGTCCTTGATCTCTTTCATGAGGTTGGGAAACTAGGGTGTAAGCCAGTTGAAACTCCTATTGACTCCAATCATAAACTGAGTGCTAAGGATGGAGATATTCTTTTAGACAAGGGTGTCTACTAGAAGCTTGTTGGTCGGCTTCTTTACCTATGTCTGACTCGACCTGATATATCCTATGCTGTTAGCATGGTGAGTCAGTATATGCACAGTCCTAGGACTTCACATATGCAGGCCGTCAACAGGATTCTCGCCTACCTAAAGGGGTGTCTAGGTAAAGGAATGCTATAATCTAACCAGGGACATCTCAAGGTTGAGGCTTATATTGATGCTGATTGGGTTGGTTCTATAAATGATAGAAGATCCACCTCGAATTACTGCACATTGGTAGGAGGTAATGTTGTGTCTTGGAAAAGCAAAAAAAAAAAAAAAAAACAATCTGTTGTTGCCTAATCTAGTACTGAAGCTTAATACAGAGCTAGGGCTCATGGTGTATCGGAGTTGCTATGGATGGTTGAAGTCTTTGTTATAAAAAATTGGGATCCAAGCTGAAACCCTAATGATGCTACACTGTGATAATCAAACTGCCATAAACATTGTTCATAACCCTGTTCAACATGACCGTACAAAGCATATGAAAGTTGACAGACACTTCATTAGAGAAAAGATAGCTAATGGAGAGATATGTGTGCCTTTTATTAAGTCAAAGAACCAACTTGCTGATTGCCTCACTAAGGGTCTCAACAAGCCAAAACTTGATAGAAACTTGAGCAAGGTGGGCATGATAGATATCTATGCTCAGCTTGAGGGGGAGTGTTGAGAATGTGTATTTGACTTTAGAGGTATTGTTGTCTTTTCCTTTTTCCTTTTTTTTTTTTTATATATTTAGGCACCTTTATAGGGACATGACTGTAATTTCAGATTTATCATATAATAGATATTCTGGGTGTGAACAGTAATACCCAAGTACTCTCTCGTAACTCTTCTTCTTCTTTTCTTCTTCTTCTTTCTTCCTTCCCTCTTCCTACACTCGACAACTGATTGGATCTTGATTTGATCCATTTGCACCCCTAGCTTGAGGTTTGTGAGTCAGGGTTGGTCTTGGGTTAATCCTCAACCCGACCCAACCCACCCAAGGTGCACACTAAGAAGGAGCATTGTGACATACCTAATTGTATTAGTTTTTATTTTCTTTTAAATTGTTTTAACTTTTACTAAACTTTTATTTAGTATTAACTTTTGTTATTTTAAATGGATTAGGGATTTTAAATTAATAATAATTAAGTTTAAAAATAATAATTTTGTTAATTTTTTAATTTTATCAACAAATTTGTAGTATCAATTTATTTTTTTAAGTGAAGTTTAAATGGGTATCAAATTATAAGATTTAATTCTGAAGCTAAACTTTTCTTTTTTTTTGTTGTTTTATTAATAGACATGTATTGTTTTTATTAAATTTATTTTTAAATAAAAACTTGTATAAATAAAAAAGTTATTAAAATAATTAAATATTAAAGAACAATAAATTACACCAATTTATCATAAGTTTACACTAATTAATTATTAAAAAATCAGAAAATAACAGTAAATTACAACACTAAATTAAATATTAAATAACTATAAATTACAATAATTTAGTAACTATTAATGCACTAATAATTATTATTAAAGTAATAAATATGCCAATAATTAATTAATTAATTAGTAAATTACTGTAATTACAATTTTATCAAATTAAAGAAATAAATTATTGAAACTTTTGAACAATTATTAATTTCCCAAAAACTGTGAAATCATGAAAATTATTTGTGTAAATTGCACTAATAATTTTCTTTAAATAAAAATTACAGTAGTAATTATTGTTGCAATAAAATTCCAATAATAATTATTAATGTAATTATTAGTAAAAATAATAATAATAATTATTAGTGTAATCATTATTATCAATAATAATTAACATTAGTGTAATTATTATTGCTAATAATAACTATTAGTGTATTTATTATTAGCAAGAATAATAGTGTAATAAAATTAATTTGAAGAAATTGTAATTATAGTAAATTATTGATGTCAATAATAATTGTAATTTAATTATTTATTACAATAATAGTTTAATTAGTGTAAAAAATTAATTTGAAGAAACTTTGATTATAGTAAATTAGTTCTTACAACAATAATTATAATTATTAGTGTGGTAAAATTAGTTTGAAAAAAGTGTAATTATTACACTAGTAATCATTATTAGCAATAATAATTACATATTCGTGTAATTATTATTCTTTAATAAAACCGAAATAATAATTATTATTATTATTTAGGGTAAATTACAAAGATCCCCCTATACTATGGGGTCTGTGACAAAGACCCCTTGTATTTTTTTTGCGACAAAGACCCCGTATACTATGATCGTGAGACAAAAACCCCCTTTAATTATCTTTCCGTTAAAATCTACGGTTGCAATATTTTTTAATCCCCATAATACCCTTCTAAAAAACACTGTTCATCTTCCCCTACCTTAGTTAAACGAACAGCAGCTGCGGTAATCCACATTTCTCCTCTCTTCTTCCTCTCCAAAAGCCAAATGCAGCAGATTCTTCATAATCTGGTATTTTTCCTGTGAGGTTGTTCCGGTTGAGGTAAAGATTTTCTAGTTTTGGTAGATCACCGAGGGAAGTCGGGATTGGACCAGAGAAATGGTTGTAACCCAAATCGAGGTAGTCCAGGTTCTTGAGTTGGCCGGGGAATTCAGGGATGGGGCCGGAGAACGAAATCCGATTGAGACGAAACAATTTGAGGTTCCAAAGTTTGGTGATGGAGTAGGGGATGGAACCGTTGAGCTGGGTGACTTCATCGAAGGAGAGGGTTTCGAGATAGGGAAGGTCACCGATGGTGGATGGAATTTGGCCGGGGATGTAGGCTCGGAAGAAGGCGAGTTGGGTAACTCGATAGGTTTGAGGGTTGCAAATGACGTAGTCCCAATCACAGCAATCGATTTCGGGATCCCAAGAGACAAGGGCGTTGGGATTGATTATAGATTTCTTGATTCTCAGAAGGACCTTTTTATCATGCGGATTGCAATGAACAGAAGAGGAGAGGGTGAGAGATGGGAGAGAAGCTGAAACGAGGAGGAGATAGATGGAAAAGAGAGAGTACTGAACAGGTGTTGCTGCAGAGAGACTTCATCTTCAAAACTTGGTGATGATTCAGAACCAGAAATGACAACATAGAGCAAAAGAAGGTTTGAATTTATAGAATGCGTACATATGGTGCATGTGCAGCTTGTATAGAAAGTTACGCTACTGATTTAAAGAAAATGGAATATGGTTTCCCTTGGTTTCTCTGTTTGTGTGCTTGATGTTAAACACAAGATTATAAAAAATCATGGCTTGTTCTTCTGTGTTTTGACTACAAACTTTCTTCGGGTTCATTGTGCAAATGAGATGGGATTTTTCTATGTTGACACTGCAACAGAACAAAACATTGGTTAATTGTAGCAATAAAATGAACATAAAACAATATTTGCTTTACTTGGCGTTAATCCAAGTTCAAATTTAAAAGAATATATGAGAAAAAAATACAAGGAAAATCAAATCAGAGAAAGTACTTTTCCTTTGAAATTAATATATTGTTTTCGTTTAGAGAAAACTTCATATCAAACAAGTAAATTATTGTTTGAAATTTTTTTAGACCAATTTCGTTTAGAAAGTACTCTCCCAAAACCAAATCACTGCTGCCCCATCACGTACACCACGGTCTATCTCCCAATTCCAGCGAAAAGAAAAAGGAAAACAAGACGAAGTAAGGGGGAAAAAAGAACAAATGAAAAAGGAAGAAGAGAGATCGGGGAGAGAGAAAAATGTGAATTACGGCCGCTGCTGTATCGCGAGGTTGGGGAAGATGAACAGTGTTTTTCTCTCAATTGTCTATAAGAATAGTATAGAGATTAAAAAAATAATATAACAGCAGATTTTAACGAAAAGTTAATGAAAGGGGGTTTTTGTCTCACGGTCATAGTACAGGGAAGTCTTTATCGCAAAACAAAATACAGGGGGTGTCATTGTGATTTACCCTATTATTTAATAAAACCAAAATTGTATAAAATATGTGGATGGGAAAATGAATCTGGGTCAATCCAACCCGAGGCAGTAATTTTCTTTCTTAACCCGGTTTGTGCTAGTGAAACAGCCAGATTTTGCTTGGTTTTTGACTGTGGATAACCCAAAAGCCCAAATTGATTCATTTGACGCTGGCGGCTATTATTTATATCAAAAGCGATCTATTTGGCCGCTACATACTACATGGTAAGTTGGTAACGAAAGAAAGCGTAATAATATTTCTGATTCCAAAAGCGATCCATCACTAGCGACCTATTGCGCGGCCATTACAATAATTTTTTTATAAAGGTCGCTTGATTCCAGAAATCTCGTTGAACAAGGCTGTGGCGGTGAGACACCCCATTACATACAGGACCTACTAGCAAAACTATAGGAAACATAGAGATATTAACAACATTCTCCACATTCCTCGTTAACAATGTAAATTATGTAATCAAGTTATGTATCACCGGAATGATGTCGACAACCACTATTTATGGGAAAACAATGTTTGGTGGTCATTGGTTTTTAAAGGTATGGGGGAAAGATTCTCCCCTGTTTTGTAAAACAATTTACATTTTACAATGACAAAGTTTTACAACATTGAAACAACATAAAAGCATTTGTGTGGAAGAACTCGATGGTTAGAGAACATACTTGAGAGGGATGATTCAGAAGGAATTGGTGCTTGAAGAACTGATACTGTTGCAAATAGCCCTTTTGGGTTTTGACAAAAAATTTCCCGGTCTCAACCATGTGCACAACACAGGCTGTCAAACGTAATAGCCAAATCTGCCTCAATTGATGGATTCTCTATGTAGAAATTATTGGGAGAGGTTAGCGATGGAGAGAACAATATTGGATTAATTTCTGGAGATTTGGCGAGGATGGGTTGATTTTCTTCGATTGGTAGTGCCTGGAGGGAATGTCGAAGTAGTTGCTACAACAAAGCCTGTAATTGTATTATGAGATGTGAGAGCTGGTTGCCAATGATAGATAGATCATATTCACTGCATTTGCTGCCCATCGTTTTTGACATTTAAGTGCTATAACTGGCATTCTAAAAATTAATTAGGGATAATTCTGAACAAAAGAAATTAATAAATACTTATTGTATAAACACTTAGCTCATCCAATAACCATTTATTTCAAACTTACCCAAACTGTTCACTTATGGGCTAAGCCCCAGGATGAAGGGCCAATAAGCTGTTGTGGGTTTGCTCAAGGGATTGAAGGTACGAACCAGTTCATGGATAAATTGTTATCCTTCGTTCAGGGAAACCAGGACTTGCTTTTGGCAGGCGAGCTGTCACCCTTGATTAATGGAGAAATTGTCATCTACTGCTACAACGCTTGAATCGAACGTCCATAGGCTGTGACAAGTCGTGGCCCTGGAACGGCTATGGAATTCTCAGTAATGCTGGTTAAGCAATTATATGGGAAAGATAAAGCAAATGTCGTTGCTGGACCGATGGTATGTTTCTTTCTTGTGAAATGCAAAGTGACCTACCAAATGCTGCATGTATCTGATTTGGATTGGTGCCATTTCAAAACACTTAAGGTTGCTATGGATTGATATTCTTAACAATCCAGTAAAATAGAAGATATTCAACATTTCATATGCCCTTTTTTTCCCTCCGCTTCTCATTTGGGTGGCACTCAAGTTGGACTGAAGCATGTATCTGGTAATCTGATTTGTTGCTAAACTATTGATTGTTGAGCCTGAAAACATGGTCTCTAGAATATATTTTAACCTTTTGGTTGTATTTGTATTAGGTTAGTAGGCTGCAACAAGTGTTGACACTGTTAGGTTGATGGATGTGTTGTGATGGATTAGTTTTGGTACTGGAAAAACAATGTGGAGTTTATATTGGTTGTCTTGTTAGGCAGGTCTTGAACTCCTTACTGCCTCAAAATTTGAAACTAACCTATTTTAAGGTTTCTGTTTTCCTGCTGAAATTTGAAGGACAAAATGATGATCTAACATCTTCACCTTGAAGTATGACAAAAAAAAAAAAAAAAAGAAACTTTAAATCAGTAGTTTGTCATTACCTTTTTGCCTTCACTGATGAAGATTGTGTGGTAATGGCCTGCTATGGTGATGATGATATTTTGGTGGTGTGTGAGTAGGCTGGTGGGGGGTAATAAGCCGAATTTGGGTTCAAGGCCTATATTAGAATCCCATTTTCTTGGGATTCTAATATATACTTTTTTTTTTTTTGTGAAAAAGGTAAAAACTTCTGGTATACACTTTTTAAGATCTGAAAGAATTATCTTTCATTTTTCTTTTGCCCAACACTAAATATCTGTAGAAGTCTGGTTGGGATTTTTTTTTTTAATCATCAACAGTTCAGTAGAGATTTTGTTAAATCTGAGATATAGAGAAATTTAAAACAGAAAATGAGCCTTAAGCCCTAGATACCCACATTAATGCACATCCCTACACTGGTGATGTAGGCCCCAAAAAGAGGCTTCCTTATCAACACCTTATCTAGAAAGGGAATCTGCTATCAAATTAGCAGATATTCTAAATTCTACTCCAACTGAACAAGGTATTCAGTATGCTTTTTAGGCATTTGTTTTCCCTTACAGTGTAAATTTTTTTTTCAAGGAGTTGAAGACAAGAGCATTAGGATACTGTTTTTTTTTTTTTTCTTTTGTGGGGGGGGTGGGGGGGGGGGGGGGGGGGGGGGTGGGGGGCAGAAAGACAGGAGCTACACAAATCTGGGGCAGCTCTTCCCCAAAAATTCATTTGAACAATATAATCCAAATCAGCATAATGCTGAATGTTCTCCATGTATCCCGCTCTGGCAAGCCAATCTGCTGCCTGGTTATCTTCATTCTTACCTGACTCTTTGATAACTTTACAATCCTCTGTCAGTATTCAAATGTTCCATAGAGGTTCAACTTTGTCTAATGATAATAATTTTCATCTATTGTACAAGTGTACTTCAGTGATGGTTGTTCAACTAAAAAGGCCCCGTTTGGCTTCTTATCCATTCATTTGATGCTTGGGCCTCACTCAACAGTTTTTTATGGCCTTGGATGTTGATGTTACACTTAATACTATGTGTTGAGGATGTCTGTGAGAGATAGCCATACTTGTCCTATGACATTCATTTAACATGCTTGTTGTGCTCAGGATTATGGTTTGGTTAACACTTTCATCTTAATACTCATCAAAATGATATTCATAAATTTCAGTCTTGCTTAATCCATTTCAGTCTTTAAATGCATTGGCCTTCTTTAGGTAACTCCACCAGATGTTTAGTCCCTTGTATCTCCATGGAAGGCCAATGGCTGGTTGAAGAAAGGTAAATCCCTGTGGAATTCTGTTACCTTAGTTGTCTGCTGGGCTATCTGAAAAGAAAGGAATTCCTATATTTTTAAAGGAAAATTAAATCCATGTAAGGTTGTAATTAGGAAGGCTGAGGGACAGCCTTTGATATGGGTGGGTGTCCTGCAGCTTTTTGATGGAACATCCACAGATCAATTCAGGAACCCTCGCAGGATTGACATTGTTGACAACAAATAGCTTTTTCTATTTATGTCTATATAAACACATATATTGTTGCTGGTTATACTCCTTTGTACAGATTGAGGGGCTCGCTCCCTCCATAGTAATAATACAACTATAACTTTCACATTTCAAGAAAAAATTATCTTTGCAACATAAACTATTATATTTATTACTTGCTTGATTAATGATTATTAAAACTGATTGGATAATTAACCCAAGTTTGTAGTTTTTTTTTCTTTTGCCAATCACCCTTCTTTATCATTTTCTATGTTTTCCTTTTGTTTTCACTGCAATGTTGACTATCTTTTTGCATGTCTTGTAACTGTTGAATTTTTTATCAGGTGATGCTTCCAGTCATGGAGATGAATATATTCTGAGAGAACTAAACTCAGTGCAGTGGAAATCCAACAACATTCCTCAGATGAGATTCCTGATTTTGTGCATATTTCATTTTTTCCCATTTTCTATTGGCCCACAGCCAGTTTTCCAATTGGTTATTTCGTTTTTATTCTATTCTTGTTACTTACTCCAATTCCACTATATTACCCGTGCATTAGATTTTTACGGACCTATGGTTTCTACCATGTCATTATCTCCTCTTTTCTAATCAATGTGCTTAACACTAAAAGGGGAACAAGGAATATCTATCTGTATTATAAGCATATGGAATGTGTCTCTAAACTCAATTTCCAATTCATGGTTTTGTGGATGTGCACACTCGGTGTTGTTTAGATCAATATTTAAAAGCATAGAGAAGGTGTGGAGTGAGATGCAAGGACCTTTAGACTTTGGATGTCTGAGGTTTAAGCTTTGAGGCATGGGCATAGGTTTAGCCTCATGAGTATCCTCTTTGTTGAGAAAAACATGAATCTCAATTAGGAAAATCATAGAATTATGCACAAGAGAAATTTGCTTTATGGAAAAATTTATGCTGTCAAAAGACATGATACCAGGAGGGCTTTGACCAATCAAAACCCCTGTGAATTTGATAAATAACCACCTGATTGGTTACCACATTTATGATACCAGTTGATTAGTTACACGTGTTTTCTGGTATCATGTTGTTCCAGTATCATAGTCGAACCCATATTTTATATATGAAGAACATGTAAATGAGTAAACAATCACATAAACAGGGACCATATGAAGCATAAATCCAAGGTTGAGGCCCTCAACTTGAGGGTGGGTCCTTGTCACAAATATGTTGAAGCATAAATCCCACATAGATATATATTACACACATGCATATACATACACAGATCCATAAGGTGTAGAGAATGTTCCATATACTTTTGAGAAGGGCTGCCTTAGTTTATGTACCACTTATTCTCTCCCCATCTTATATTGATTGGTTTGATGAGTAGTTGAATTGCTTTCAATATAAATATTGATGGAAGCTATTACAATTATTGATGTTTTGCCACAAGCAAAAGCAAATGTTGTGGTTACCCCTGCTGAATATTAATCAGACATTGTGGCATCATGAAAGGTGAAGCTAATGGCAGACATACTCCTTGATGAGGCTGCTAACTTGTGATACAACCTAATTGTTTTTCCAGTAGGTTCTAGCCACCTGGGCCTGAGTTATTATGCATCAGATTACTTAACCAACCTTGAAGCATATGCACAACTTTTTCCAAGTGTGCAGGGTGGATTTCCTGGTGCACAAGCATTCTTAAACTCAAAGAAGCTTGTCAGTTTGCTAAGGAAGCAAATGAAATCAAATAGACCTTATGGAGCAATTTGTGCATCTCCAACTATTATCTTAGAGCACATGTTTTTACTAAAGGTATGACCAACACCCATGGTTCACTGAAACTGTCTTTGGTATATGGGTACCTATGTGGCTGTGTAAAACTTTTGTTCTCTATACAAGGTAAGAAGGCTAGAGCTTATCCACCCATGTGCAGCAATATTTCTGACCCAAGCAAGGTGGAGAATAGGGTAGTGGTTGATGGCAATCTCATCACCAGTAGAGAGCCAGCTGGTACTTCGATGGGGTTCTCATTGGCAATTGTAAGCTGTTTGGTCGCCAGATAACATTGGAGAATGGAGATTGCTAAGACTATGGTTTTCATGAACCCATTCTTTTGGTGATGTGAGTTGTTCGAGTATGAGAATTGAGTCATGTAAGTCATCTCAACCTGTGCTCCAACGTGGTATGCGTTTAGCTTAGCTTCTCTTTCATCAAGTTCAAGTGGTTTCTATCTTCATCCTAGTTGTAAACTTGCAAAGCAGTGTAAGAGCCAAGAGGGCAGTACTACAAAAATGTAGACTTTGGAATATGTTTGTCAGAACTTACCTTGCGGCCCAGAAATTCCTCAATCGTTGTGTTTCTACATGGAAATACAGAATCCAGTTTAAAACTGTTACTGTTTGTGTGGTGTTCCATGTAGTATGAACCTTCAATAATATGTCTCACGCAAGAGGAGCCGTGTTCCATGTTTGAAATGGCTGGCTTTTGGCTGGACTGTGGCTTTCGGGTAGAGTACTTCATTTTGCTCCCAAGTGATGATTTTCTCAGGGCCCAATCCATGATCACCCCTCGGGAGCCCATAAGTTGGGCTCAGTTTGGGAAGAGTGTAAGTACAAATATGTTCAGTACAAAACCTTGTATGCAGTATTTTTAAACCTTATATTTGGGAAGAGTGTAAAATGCAAATATATTCAATGCATAACCTTGTATACACTATTTCTACATCTTGAATTTGCAGTGTACATATTTGTATTTGCATGAAAATATGAAGGTGTGAATTAAATTTGAGCTAAGAGTGCAACTTTTGGATTGGACCAACCTGAAAAACCTTAGGCTATGTTTGGTTTGAAGGAAAAGGTAGGGAAACCTATACAAGGTTTATAAAGGTTTCTCTACCTTTCCCTTCCTTTCCCTACATTTTCCTTCAAACCAAACACAGCATTAACGAATATGTTTTACATGGATGATATAAAGTTTGCTTAAAAAATGGATGGGAGATTTACAATTTAGTGGACAAATATATGAACCATGTATCTGCCATACAAACTGGAACTATGTTACCTGTGTCACATATCATTTACCTAGAAAACCAATAATGGTAGCCCTGTATCAGATATCATATTGATATTTTAAACCTCAACTACTATTACAATAAGCTAGATTAACAATAGACCTTCAGAATTTCCTTTTAGACATACTCATGCTCCATGGAAAATTTTGAATTGGTGGGAATGACTCTAGGGTTTGGCATTTGTTGCATTAGTACAGGAAATGGAGCTTTTTATCTCACTTAAAACCAATTTTCCATGTATGAGATTCTTGGGTTGCCTTAGACTTCATAGTTATTTGCTAAATGCCTTCCTAGCAAAAATCGTGCAGACACTTTTGAGCATGGTTTTCAAAACCGGACCGGATCGGAAGATCTGATTGGAAAAATCGGGAATCGGTTAGGTGACCGGTTCTGTTTTTCTACAAAACCGGATTTTCTCAAAAAACCGTTGATTTTGGTCAGTAAACCTCTGACCCGGGCAGTTAACCGTTTGAACGGTTCGAACAGTTTTGACCGTTTTTGATTTTTTTTTAAATTTTTAAATTTTTTGTCAAAACGGTTCGACCGTTCGACCTGGGAACCAGACCCTTGACTGGTTCATTCTCTAGGTCAATTTTGAAAACCTTGCTTTTGAGGCATTACTAGCATGTATGCATGTATCATGTATGTGACCATGTGTGTATGAGAGGGAAGGAGAGATGAAGACGATGGGTACAACAGTATTACATTAGAGTTAGGGAGAGGAACATATATATACCTATCTTGGGCCTCTTTGTGCTGAGGTCTAGTATATAAGCAAGATCGCATCTCCTTCCCACAAGGGGCCGCCCGCAGCATATCCCCGCCGTGTATTAAGAACATCTCTTGATGATATTACCAGAACCAATGATGTCATCATTGGGTAATGTTCTCAATACATGGCGGGGATGTGCTGTGGGGTGTTGTGGGTGGCCCCTCGTGGGGAGGAGATGCGAACACAGTATAAACAAACCCCAAGCCTATTCTATCTGAATTCAAACAACACATTGGGTGAGGGTGTGAACCTTTTAGGCCCATGTGCGAGCCTAATTGGAGGTCTGTTTGATAACTCCAACTTAGGTAGTTAGGTGGGTGCACTTAGAATATGACAAAAGTGGTTCCACACCCGAACTGCCAAGTAGTTGGTTATCAAAATTATTAACTGGATAAACAAAGAGAACACTTATCCGAACTTCGTACTAGACTTAAAAAAAGGAAAATTGTAACAAAACTAAACCTTCAGTAGCATTGTTATTTTGTCATGTAGCGGTTGCCCTGATCAGTTCACGGGCCGGGCTTTGGGATCGGCTATATATTATTTTGGATTTGGGCTTAAAAATATGGCAAAAACTAAGATTGAGCTCGGCCCATAACAGGTCTTGCTAATTTAATATCATGCTTACTTTCCGATGTTTTGTTGTTATGGCTGCGTTTGGAAACAATGCAAATGGAGTGTAAATTTTGGTTCAGGGTAAATTTGCACTTTAGTTCATTTTTGCTTATATTTGCAATATTATATTTATGCATTGACAAATGACAGAAAACATATTTTCTAACGCATATTTACATTGATAATAAGATGTAAAAGTATATCAATAAAAAAGAAGTAAATTTGCATTTAAGTGGGTTTTTGATAAAAAAGACATATGTTTGATTGGAATTGGTGTTTGCATCCATTACAGTTAAAAATCTGTTTGGTAAGAAGATAAATTTGTCAATGCAAAACTAATCCAACTTTACAATTTATATGAACTATTTTACACTCTACATATTTGCATAATTTTCAAACGCAACCTTATTATTTACTTTCTACACCTGCCACACCCCACCCGATGTTCTGTTACTATCACGACTAATGACCAATTTGTCAACATTGTATCGTTTGGAATGGTCAGATTTTGAACCAAGTCAACCAACTCGCAGGATGGTTCACCTGGTTCTCCTGTGATTTACACAGTAGATCAAGATTTTATAGCCCAGGTTCTTGATGGGTCTGAAATTTATGGTGGTATGTTGGGTATCCATGTAATTGGGAACCCAATTGCGGCCCATCTGGCATCTATGATCTAGGTGGACCATGGGCTGTGCCTGATGACTTCAAATACCGCCACCCATGATGGGTCTCTTTTCAAGTGGTGGGACAGGCCTCTAAGCCCTCACTCATTAGACAACTTCTTCATTTCTTCTCTTTTTGATGTTTGATGTTGCTAACTTGCTATTGTATGAAGGAGGTAACAGAAGGGAAGGTCACTTCATTGCTTTAAAAAAAATGAAAATTTATATTTGTCAACACCCTTTATTGTAATATTGCCAATTCAGTAATCTATTTTGATGGGGCACAGTTTTCCAGGAATCACCCAGATGGAATCCTCACACCATCAACCCAGAATCTTGCCAATAAAAAATACAAGTCGTGGCAATATAGCTTGCCTTATTTTATAGGTGTTATGCAATCTCTGTCTCTCTGCCCACGTCATTGGACTAGCTTCTACGCCTCTCCTTATGCCTTCACTGATAGATTCTCTCTTCTTACCTGCTTCTCTCTAATGGGAAGTCTTCTGTAAAAATATGTTATACAAATATCTTGACACGTGGGCTGAGGTTTGGATTCAACTTTCAATCGAGAACGGGTTTCTACAAACAATTTTCTGCTATAATGGGTCCCAATAGATGTCAGAAATTGTTCTTTTTTTTTTCTTTTTTATTTGAAAATTTCTGTTCAGTGGAGCTGTAATACTTCCATTTTGATAAAACATGATTCTTTTATTAATTTAATTGTAATCTCTTCATTCCTCGTGGGTTTGTGTGTTTATAATTAAATTATTCAGACTGTTGAGCTTGACTCACAGATGAATTAATCAATCATTAAGCTATAAAGGAAACTTGAATTAATAGTTTCCATATGTGAAAAGTCAAGTTCAATTGTAGAAAGTTATCTTTTGGTTGTTTGAGGTTGTTTTTAGGTCATTGCATACATAAGATCGTATTAGGTTAGCAACCTTTTTAAGAATATTTAGGACAGGGAACAAGCTTACTTAATGCCTCAATTAATTATAATTGATGTACAATAGAATTACACGGAACCTTAAAGACTGTTCTGTTTGATAGAAAATAAGAGAGGAAAGAAAGTTGTGAAAAAGTTCCTAATGAATTTCACAAAATTTGTTAAACAACTTTCCTTAAATTTTCAGCTTCTCTCTTATTTTCTATCAAACCAAATATGTTCTAAGAATCATTTTTAGGTCTTTGAATTAGAGGCATTGATTCCATATTCATAGATAGATAACGCAATCATGTGATGCAATGGTTCATCTTTTCTTGGCAAGTTTGAAAACAGATTGGTTGTCAAAACAGAAACACAAAACATGTTCTTGACTGTGTATGTGTTTTTAGTTTTCAAAATTGAAACAAAAAACATGTTGAATTTCTAGTTTCAAAGATATGTTTTTATCTGGTTATTTAATATTATGTTTCATAAATCATATATAATTTCTGTACTACCGAATTATTTGTTTTGTTTTAAAAACCATTATTTTGATTAGAGGTGGATGCAAATTGAGCTTTTTGGTTTAAATCGAGCTTTGAACTGAGCTCGAGTCCAATATAGAGACTTGCTTGCTAATAATTTTTTATATGTCATCATCATCGTCATCTATAGCTTATCCCAACTATATGGGGTTGGTTACATGAATCCCGTTTCGTCAATCCATTCTATTTAAAGCTATTTTATTTTTTGTATGTATATTTTTTTATTTTTTATATGAAGCTTGGGCAACAGTTGAGCTTGAGTCGAGCTGAGCCGAGCTTGGAATATGAGCTTTTGAGTTGAGTTGAATTCAAGCTCAATTTTCTAGCTCAAATTCAAACATCATGTTCTTTTGGCAAGTTGAGATCCAATAGGCAAATATTTAGCTTGGATCAGCCTAAATCCACCCCTAATTTTGATATTTCCAAAAATATGTATTATTTTTTCAAACAAAACCAACTTGCTTTCTGTTTCCGAAAAAACGTGTTTTTTTTTTCTCTGATACAACAATTTAAAAAATATATGACAACAAAAACATTCATATTATAGAACACTCCCCAAGTTATTCAGCTCAAGTAAGTCTATTTTGCCTTTCAACTCTATCAAGAGTCATGTCCTTTGTTAAATGAGAATGGAAAACTTTTGGCTTCTCCATCGTACCCAAACGTCAGAATCCAAATCTGAAATGGCCAGATTAATATGAATCTATCCCAATTTAGTCCAACTAAAATTCGTGCTTATTAGCAAAGTTACTTTAAATATTGTATTTCTCACTAAAGAATTTGCAAATTCAAGTCTCAATAAATTTATTTTTAGCTAGTTTTTTATGTATAAATAATTTCTTAATTTGTTTTATTAATACAACATAAAGTTTTAGTTTAGTATATTAATGATGTCTGAATTCGACAAATAAGTATGGATCAAATTTAGGTAGATCCAACTTGAATCCAATCTGTTTTCTAACCTACAGCCTACCATGAATTTGTTTGTTATGCATGTATTGTTTGTTTGTTTTGATGGTGACTCTAATTACGATGGTGATCAGCTAGTGTCAATCCTAACTCTAGATCACTTTGGCCGCTGCGAGTCTGGATCTGCTCCTCAACGCGCCTCAAGCCGGCTTCACAGCCATATCTCACCTTATATTAAGATGGGGAGATGTTCCTAATACAGGATGAGATGTGGCCGTGAGATTGGTGTGAGGCACAGATCCGGACTCGGCAGCTGCATGAATGGAGCTGTCAACGAGTCAGTGTGGTTTGAGATACAGTGGACCAATTCTAAACCGATTATTAGTTGGTTATATAAGATAAGCCTCGAATCTAATAATTGGATAATTGAATCCGCCCTAATGAAAATGACAGTAGAATAGTAAATTTGATAAAACAAATAAAACAAATGTTTTAAACCCAAATCAGCTTATATATTATCTATTAAATTTATCCATTTAGACAAAGTATAACAAAAATTACAAAAAACCCCCAAAATTAAGAACTCTATATATTATTCAAGGTTCAAAATATTGATATACCTAGTACATCGGTAGTCTTTTTAGGTTTTACTTATTTTTTCGAAACCGGTTTAGAGGGGTCAATTTAAGGCCCAGCTATCCTCTGAATCAGTGGCTGACTTGATACAATCCCTGAATGGGCGTATTAGAAAGTCATCGGCATGATACGTATTAACTGATACAGGCCGATACGTATCAATACTTTGAACCTTGATACTATTAAACCCAATTATTAAATCAGGAAAAAACCATAGAATCAGTACTGCTATGATTGGTCAGATCAATTCAGTTCTGTTAGATAGACCCAAACCCAACCCATTGACAACTTTACCCACGAATAAGAATGCTTTTGGTTGAAGTAGGACCTTGAGTAGGGATACAAATTGATTGATTTAAATGGTACCAACCCTGTCAGGTTAGGTAAGGGTGTTAATGGACCGGTTTTGGATTGGACCTCATCTAGTCCAAAATCAATTTGGACGGACCAACAAGACATATTGAATTGGATCAATCCAGTCCAAAATATTTATTAGATTGGATTGGACCTAGTCCGTCTATAACAAATTCATATTGGATTGGGTTGGATTAAGCCAATATCTGATCCATTGGTATAAGATAATAATATATGTGTCAATGGACCAGGTTTAGGTTGAAACCAATCTAAATCAAACTGAATTTGAACACAGACTGGATGGTCCAGACATTGAATTGGACCGGTCCAAATTGGTCCAAAACATTCATTGGATTGGATTAGACCTGATCCATTTATAATGGACTCACATCGGACTGAATCGGATTGGACCAAATCCAGTCCAATTGACACCCCTAGTTAGGGCGGGGTCAAGCTTGATTAGATATTGGGTTGAATTTGGGTTGAAGTGGAATTATAGTGGATCCCGGCTAATTAGCATTGGTTCAGTATAGGTGTATTATGTATGAAATGGGTCGGGGTAGGTTCAATACTTCCCTCTTTACTTCGTTGGATCAGATTGGGTTTGTATTTAACAAAACCCATACTGAACCCACCCCGTTAACATCCCTAACCTTGAGAAAAGGGGTTATAGAAACTTAACGAAGACAAAAGGGTCAGATAAACATCCATTAATCTGATGAATACTTTGGCTCATTTTGGACCAGTCCATTTCAATGTGTGAACTGTCCAATCTATTCAAATTGGTTTTAATTTAGATTTGTTTTAATCTAATCCTGGTCCATTGACACCTGTATTATTTTTATAGTCAATCAATGGATTCGATATTGGTCCAATATGACCTAATCCAATATAAATCCATTATGAATGAACAGGTCAATTCAATACATCTTATTGGTCCGTCCAATCTGTCCAAATAAATTTTGAATCGGATGGATCCGGCCCAAAACAGGTCCATTATTGACACCCATGGCATGAGAATGCAACTACATTGGACTGGGGGGACTATAAAAGGTGCGCCATTAATGTACGTAATGGCTTCATATGATATGTGCCTCAGTGCCTACTCATTCATGAAATACAGTATGATGGAGGGCCAGCTCACCAACTGATGATAGCGCTCTCTAGAGTCCTTACGTGATCCAACACCCATAGGATAATGGTGACAACTCCATGCATTGGATAAGCATTAGAGGGCGGTGGCTATCGGACGGTGGATATCAAGGCAGCATCAAGGAGGACTTCGATCCTAACTAGAAGACTAGGTGTTTTAGTTGTTTTAGACCTTTACAACTTTTCTTTCCTAGTTACTATATGAGTTTCCAGATGTATTATAAATATCATTATTTCCAAGCGAATAGGGACACAAGAATTCGCCAACTTCTCTTTCTCTTCCAAAGGCTCACGCCTAGTTACAACCGGCTTCACGAAGAAGCCTCGTGTTCGCCCGGTGCTTGCATAGCCAGCCCGGTTTATTGCTTCCACGTTGCGTCAGGTGGTATCAGAGCGGGAGTTTGCCCAGTCAGATGGCCAACCAAGACGGTAGTAGTCGCAACCAACCCCGTGACGGAGATTAGGGATTACAAGCTGTTTGGAGAGCAATCGAAGAGCAGCATACAACCACGTGTAACATTGAGCAGCAGTTGGCAGAGATCGCTGGAAAACTGCGGACCTTGTTGCGGGAGGATGTTCCAAGGAACCGGGATAACCCGTACCCAACCGGAGGAGACGACCACGGTAGACCACTCGTCAATCCCATACCCCGGAATCCTGTTCTTGATGATGATAGTGACGACGAACTAGAGCTCGGCGTTGCTCCAATACTTCCCGACGACGACAGAAACGGTAGGAATTGGCGCAACCCTCCCACCCGCCGAATACAACTAACACCAGAAAGGCCGCCACGGGAGGAAACGCTCGAGGTAACACTTCAAACCCTCCTAAACGCAGTAATCCCTATGCAAAACCTTCTCCTTTTAAGTGCTTCAAGTGCAATGAAGTTGGGTATAGGTCTAGTGACTGTCCCAGAAGGAAGGCAGTTACCATGGTAGAGAGAGAGGAGGAAGAAGATGTTGACGATGAAGTATATTGTGGACCTGATGGCAAGGATGAAGAAGGTCCCTATGAACATGAAGAATACAAATGTGTTGTGAGAAAACTAATGCTGTCCCAAAGAAGCAAATATACCACTCAACGACATCAACTGTTTCACACTAGATGTACTATACACTGTAAATTATTTGATTTAATTATTGATAGTGGCAGTCAGGAAAATATTATTTGCAGGGATGTGGTACATAAATTATAACTACTTCTTGAGAAGCACTCGAACCCATATACAATTGGGTGGATCAAGGAAGTCGGCGACATACGAGTGGAGGAACGCTGCAAGGTCCCATTCTCCATTGGTAAGTATACTGATGAGGTATATTGTGATATTGTAGATATGGATGCTTGCCATATTTTGCTGGGTAGGCCTTGGCAGTTTGATGCAGATGCAAAACACTTGGGTAGGAAGAATACCTACCAGCTCGAAAAAGAGGGTGTATGCTACACCTTATTACTCATGGTAGAAAAGAATCCACCAAAGGCTCCAAAGGCAGAGGGGAGAAATTTCCTTACCATTACACATCACCATGCTGAATTTGTAAGGGAATGTAAGGATACCCGCAAGGTCCACTTGTTGGTGGTGAAGAGAGAAAGCATGAATGACACTGGAGGAAAACAAAATTCCAGTGGAAGTGTAGGGACTACTCGATGAGTTCCATGACGTAGTTCCTGATGAGTTACCTAATGAACTCCCACCCATGCGAGACATCCAACAACATATTGATTTTGTTCCTGGTGCTAGTCTACCTAATCTACCACACTACAGGATGAGTCCTAAAGAAAATGAGATCTTACGGGAGAAGGTAGAATAATTATTAAGAAAGAGGCATATTCAAGTCAGCATGAGTCCTTGTGCAGTACTAGCATTATTAACACCCAAGAAAGACGGGAATTGGAGAATGTGTGTTGACAGCAGGGCCATTAACAAGATCACTATTGGCTACAAGTTTTCCATCCCCAGACTGGATGACATGCTGGATCAACTTGATGGAGCCGTAGTATTTTCCAAAATCGATCTTAGGAGTGGTTACCATCAGATCAGGATCCGTCCCAGAGACAAGTGGAAGACAACTTTCAAGACTAGAGATGGGCTATTCGAATGTTAGTCATGCCCTTTGGACTAACCAGCGCACCCAACACCTTCATGAGGCTAATGAATCAGGTACTGCGCCCTTTTATTGTCTAGTTTGTTGTGGTATATTTTGATGACATCTTGATTTATAGAAAATCTATCACTGAGCACCTAGGACATATCAGAGAGGTCTTGAATGCATTAAGAGAAAACAAATTATATGCTAATTTAAAGAAGTGCACTTTCATGAGTGATAATTTGTTGTTCTTAGGGTTCATTATAAGTAAGGATGGAATTAAGGTGGATGGGGAAAAAATGAAAGCCATTAGGGAGTAGCCGACCCCATCAAACGTCATGAACGTAAGACGTTTCCATGGGTTAGCAACTTTCTACAGGCGATTTATCAAACACTTTAGTAGTATTGTAGCTCCCATCACTGAGTGTTTGAAAAAGGAAAAGTTTCAATGGGGAGAAGAACAAGAATAGAGTTTTGCTCTCATAAAAGAAAAATTATGCATCGCTCCTGTCCTTGCATTACCAAGTTTTGACAAACTATTTGAGGTTGAATGTGATGCAAGTGGAGTTGGCATAGGGGCCGTATTTTCACAAGAAAAGAGACCAGTTGCCTTCTTTAGTGAAAAGTTATGCGAGGTCAAGAAGAAGTAGTCCACTTATGACAAAGAATTCTATGTTGTAGTTAGAGCACTGAAAACCTGGGAACATTATTTAATTGCTAAAGAATTTGTTCTCTACACCGACCACCAAGCTCTTAAGTATCTCAGTAAGCAAAAGCAGTTGCGGAGTGACCTGCATGCAAGATGGTCTGCTTTTATTGATAAATTCCCATACAAAATTGTGTATAAGGTTGGACAGCAAAACACAGTGGCCGATGCTCTAAGTAGGCGTGTAGCCTTCATCAAGACTCTCAACATTGAAATAGTGGGCTTTGAATGCTTGAAAGATCTATATGCCCAGGATGAGGACTTCAAACAGGTGTGGGAAAAGTGCATAAATTGACAGCCAGGTGATTTCTACATTCATGATAGGTTCCTTATGAAGGGGGAACAATTGTGCATCCCTTTCACCTCCCTCCGCGAGAAGATCATCAGGGATCTACATGGGGGTGGATTAGCAGGACACCTCGGAAGAGACAAAACGATTGAAACAGTCAAGGGACGTTACTACTGGCCTAAATTAAGGAGGGATGTGACCACTATTGTAAGTAGATGCTATATGTGTCAGACAGCTAAGGGACAGACCCAGAATACTAGCCTCTACATGTGTCTACCTGTCCCTACTGTGATTTGAGAAGACTTGTCCATGGATTTCGTGCTAGGCTTGCCAAAAACTCCAAGGAATATGGACTCCGTCTTCGTAGTGGTTGACCAATTCTCCAAAATGGCTCACTTCCTCCCATGCAAGAAGACCGTAGATGCAACAGCGATAGCTAAGCTATTTTTCAGGGAGATTGTCCGTTTACATGGGGTACCTAAGGCCATCACGTCGGACCGAGATACGATGTTCTTAAGTCACTTCTGGATGACCCTATGGAGACTATTTGACTCATCATTGAATTTTAGCAGTACAGCTCACCCACAGATAGATGGGCAGACAGAGGTGGTGAATCGAACCCTAGGTAACTTGATCCGCGATATCTGCAGGGAGAGACTGAAGCAGTGGGATTTTGCCATAGCACAGGCAGAGTTCGCTTACAAAAATGCAGTTCATAACTCTACAGGTAGGTCCCCGTTCTCCATTGTTTATATGAAGGTACCTAACCATGCGTTGGACTTAGTAAAGCTACCCAGAGTGCCCGGCCTCAGCACTTCTGCAGAACAACTGGCAAAACAGATCTAGTCAGTCCAGAAAGCAGTGCAACAGAAACTGGAGCGAACCAATGCCATGTACAAGATTGCAGCTGATAAGCATCGTCGGCACCAAGTGTTTGACGTCGGTGATGAAGCCATGGTGTTCTTAAGGAAGAAACGCATACCTGTGGGAAAGTATAACAAGCTACATCCTTGGAAGTACGGTCCTTACAAGATCCTTAAGAAGATCAATGGCAATGCCTACGTAGTGGACTTGCCAGATTACATGGGTATCTTCAAAACTTTTAATGTTGCTGATCTTCATCGTTACTTACCGGAGGCAACACTTGCATATCTCAGTCATGACTCGAGGTCGAGTTCTTTCCAAGTGGAGGAGAATGATGGAGGGTCAGCTCACCAACCGATGACAGTACTCTATAGAGTCCTTACGTGATTCAACACCCATAAGATAATGGTGACAGCTCCATGCATTGGATAAGCATTAGAGGGCGGTGGCTATCGGACGGTGGATATCAAGGCAGCATCAAGGAAGACTTCGATCCTAGCTAGAAGACTAGGTGTTTTAGTTGTTTTAGACCTTTATAACTTTTCTTTCCTAGTTACTCTATGAGTTTCCAGATGTATTATAAATATCATTATTTCCAAGTGAATAGACACACAAGAATTCGCCAACTTCTCTCTCTTCCAAAGGCTCACGCCTAATTACAACCGGCTTCACGACGAAGCCTCGTGTTCGCCGGTGCTTACATAACCAGCCCGGTTTATTACTTTCACGCTGCGTCATAGTATTAGACTAGAATTGAGGTGAGGATGGCTTTGTCTTTCTCTCTAACCTCTCTCTTTCAAATACAGTATTAGACTAGAATTGAGGTGAGGATGGTTTTGTCTTTCTTCCCTGACCTCTCTCTTTCAAACCATACAATGATGCATCATTGTCTCTCTGGTCAAATAGGCGGTGGTTGTTAAAAGCAACAAAGTCAATTAGCGTGCTGCCTCCCTTTCATTTGGCTACTGCCCGAATCCGAGGAAGCTTATTTGGCCATTGCCCTTTGCCACTCTCTTTTTCTTTACCCACATGGCTATTATAATTCTTGTATGAATTATTTCAGCCAAGTAATATGCGCTAGGGCTAAGTATGAAAGTGCACCATTTAATGCACGTACGTAGTCAGCTTAATACATATTTACCAGCTGGGGCTAAATCATTTCTTTGTATCCAGACTCAGGAGGCAACGCCCATAAAAGGGCGATGGCCACAACACTTAACAAAGTCAGAGAGCAGGGTCCCTTACTCACATGGCCTCCTTCTGAATGCAATGAAGCTTAACTCTTTTCCACCAACAGATGGTTTAATTTAAACAAGACCCAAATTCATAAAGCATTAGAAAAGAAAGATAATAATAGTTTTTTTTTTTTAATTATTTTCTCATCTAGCTTGCCAAGAATGTTGAGCTTGTCTTACATTATTGGTTTCAAATGGCCAATGTTACCTCATGTTGGCCCTGGCTAGGCTATCCGGGCTTTTGGGAGGGGTGGACTGGATATAGATCTAAAAACTTTTGGATTTTCCCATTAAACTAGGCAATAGCCTCTAAGATTAGTTTATAATTTGATCCTTGTGGGCTTAGCTCAAATCTAACTTACCTTGCCCCATGAATAAAGCAGGGTGGTTGAGGGTGGCCTTGAGATTGAGAAACATTTTAGAAAAAATGAAAAGTAAAGACACAACTCATTAATGCTTTGTCATTGTTGACAAATGGGGTGGCTACGGCCTCCATATGGCTTTGTCATACGAACCCTTTTTTATTTTCCAAATGTTTGCCAGGTCGAATATTGTTTCTCATTGAAAAAAAAAAAAAAAATCAATCAAGCATTTCTTATCAACCTACCCAACCAAAAAATAAAATAAAATCATTGTAGATGAGTGTGACGTAAGGACACGACCATGCTCATCAAACCCTACAATTTGCAATAATTGATTTATTTATGTATTTATTTTTGGTGAAACGCTTTGCAACAATTGATTTAGTCAAATACACAAACACAATTGGGGCAATGGGTAGGACCAAATGGCCCCAGGTTTTCCAAATTTCCATTAGGTTCACTTATTAATTTTACTATTTTTTTCCTTAAAAACTATTTCTTTTTTTGCAGATTTGCTTCACTCATTCACTTATTAGACAAACTGCCCCATTCATGTCTCCACCGTCCTTTCTCTAAGAAAAAGATTCCGTGGAACTGGGTGTTCAGTTTTAATTTATGTCTCAACTCTCAATCAATCAAGAGAAAGATGATTGTTATTTAATATTAATATATTAACTTCAGAATTCATAATGATCAGGATTTGCTTCAAAGGGCTAATATTTTTGAGAACCCATTTAATATTTATATCAAATGTATTGTTATTTAGAATAACAGTTAATTTCTCCTTTTAATGTTTTAAAAACTGTTTCGTTTCATTTCTTTTCTTTTCTTTTCGTCACTTTTTTATGATAATTTCCAAAATGGAGATGATTTCAACTATCAATCTTAAATTTTCATGGATTATTCATCAACTTGAATAAATATTTATTTAAGTATTACGGGGCTATGGGCACACCCCATGGGCAACTTCATGGGATCGGCCCCTTGTATTTTTATTATTTTTGGACCACTATAAAGTGCACCATTTAATGCGCATAGTCCCATTAATATATAATGCCTACTCATGGAAGCATTTAAGGTCACAAAAGAGATTGTCTTAATTTATTTCTCTCTCTCAAATAATGGTTTCAGTGGGATTTGATGTAAATGCAAATATGCAATGTTGTATTTAAAAGTTATGACACATGAAATAAAGTCAAAGAGTACGATCTTTGCTTACCTGTAAAGCAAAAAGCAAATGACTGAGAGATAAAAAATTGGACTAGTTCTTGTTCAAAATAAAAAGTTTTTTTTTGATAAGTCTTTTTATAAATATCTTTCAACAGTTTAGATGGTTAAAGATATATTGAATTTTTGGGGATTTGTCTTTAAAGATAAAGATAATTTATTAAGCGGTTCAGTCTATTGGATTTCTAAAAATATGTTTAGAGATTATATATTACGTAGAAAAATCATAAAGCTTTATTTGAAGCTTATTAAAATTCGACATTTTCAATCTTTTTTAGTCCTTATGCATGCATCTTCTCATTTTTCTAGCTTTTAGGAATTTCTTTTGACAGCCTACATAGCTAAAAGATGCATTGAGTTTTCCAGGTTTTATTTTTAAAAATCAAGAATATTTGGCAAATATCCCGATTTACCCTGGTGTATTGGGTTGTTAATAAAAAAATATTTTAGCCATGAAAAGGTGGAAAACTTCATTTGAATCTTTCTGATTATTGGCCGTTTTGGGCTTCCGTGAACTTTCTAGGGCATGAGTATTTATAGTTTTTCACCTAACCAAATCTTTGATCTTTTGAGTTTTGAAAACACCGAAAGATCACATGAAAAGACTTACCAAATGCCCCAAGCATCTTCAAGATGAGAAAGGCTCTAAGCTTCAGTTAACTGAATCGGGTTGGATTCTCTCCTTGTATAGACGACTAGACGAGGTCTTCAGTCTTCATCCACCTACTCTAACATCGCCGGCCGAAGACCATGTCCAAGCCCAATTAAAAGTTGCAATTATGGACTTGTCTGGGTTGACTCTGGTCTGACCTGGTCCAATTAAGTCGGTTCGGAATTAATTGAGCCCAAGAACTAACTTTAGTTCAACCCAATTTGATAATCACCGAATTTGGAATGCTAAAATGTTCAAACTAAAATAGAAACTTTCCTTTAGCATTTCAGCAACTTCAGTCTATTCAGTTGCTAAATAATGAAGCGCAGGCGTTACGATGTTTTTTTTTTACCCCTAAAAATTTATCATATACCAATAATCCCACTGGATTCAAATTTCAAACCATTTCTAAGTTTGAAATCTTTTATGCATTTTGCATTTGGTCTGTGTTTGGTTTGAAGGACCCTTCATTTCCCTACCTTTTTCTTCAAACCAAACACAACCTAAATTTCTACTTCATTAGTTAATATTCTAGCCAGCCCCAAGAACTCCTAGACACACATTAATTTATGCTTCGTTTGGATAAGCTTTTTCTTTTGAGCTTTGTGCTATGGAAAACGAATTTGAGCCAAAAAGTGTTCCGAGCATCTGTAAGAATCGCTTTTACAAATATCACAATATAAGGCCAAAACACATCCAAGCCCCAAAGGACAATGCCTTTAAAAGCTGGGGCTTTTTTGCTATTGGACTTTAAAAGCACAAATCCTCGATCTTATCCAAACATAACGTTAATTAATTCCTCTTAAAAAAGGAATAAATCACACATTTATAACAACAAAAAAAAAAAATTAAAACCTTCAAATGTTTGTGTATAGATCGAAATTAATAACAAAAGTAGAGTAAAATTTTTGGTCAAATAAACATAAAATGGTAAAATATCAATCAACTATGAATTTGTGTTCAACTGGAGTCACGGTTTTATCAGTTAACCTGCCGGTTGGCTCAATTAACCAGGACCCAAACATGTGATGGATCACTGGTTCAACCATCCGCTCCGGTCCGACCCTAACAATACAGTTTCCATGTGTTGTGGTCACCTCAAAGACCTCATAGGCTCATATAGACCTGTTCATGGGCCAGGTAGCCCGACGGCCCGGCCCGCACCCCGGTCAGGCTTGATCATGTAATTAGGCCCGCAGGCCTGACCTCGGGCCTAACACAGTAAGCCCGACTGTGTTTCGGGCCGGGCTCGGGATTTGTCAAAAAAGCCCGACCTGGCCCGATTCAACATTATATATTTTATAGAATATATAATATATATTTTATATTATATAAAATATATAAATAGTATAATATTTATTAAAACATATATTCATAATTTAATATATACATTTTTTATTATTTTCTTTATAATCTCTCTCTCTCTCTATTCAGCCGCTAACAGTATGGGCTAAATTTCGGGCTCGGGCCCAGACCCAGGCTTTAGACTTTTTATGAGGGCTCAGCTCGGGCCTTAGAATATTCTATTAATACAGAGTGAAAACCCAGCCCGACCCGAGCCCAACCCGGCCCGGCCCATGAACAGGTCTAGGCTCATACCATGCTGTGAGGTGATTTAGCTTAGCCCAGTAGAAACTGAGCGCGCTGTAGGGGATTTACGCTGAGTCCAGTGGGTTTGACCTGGGCTTACTCAATCTACATCAAATCCATCTCTATTGAGCTGCCTTGTGCCCTTGTCAGTTCCAAGAATGTGCCATTGATCTGATGAGGTGAAATCATAATAACTCTTCTCCAAATCTTTCTTGTCTGAGATGAATTCAATTATTTTAAGCCCAATTCGCTGGGCCACACCATATAAACCCATTATTCTGTGGGCCCATTCAAGAGGCAAAGTAACTAAAATGACGAGCACATTCTACTCTAAACAATCTAGAATGGAATTAATTCTACTCCAATCGGTCCAATAATGCGCAAAGCCCATCTAAGAATGGGCCAGTCATGGCTACCATCGTTAGGGCTAGCAAACGAATGTTTTGGGGAGTTGGGATATGCTGAGCACAATACATTATTGGCCTTCTTCACTCAGTTGCACATTGAGAACATGATATTCCCAATGTGCGGCTGGATGAATTTCTCCAGTAATGTATTGTGGTCAACGGGTCCAGACTCCATTTGGGATGCTCTAGATTCGACAGTTGGGGCCCATTTTAGGACCCTACTATTAAAATAATGGGTTTTAAGTTATTATGCGATCCCTTTGAAAAACATTTCCTTCTATATCCTTTATGGAGATATCTTATAATTAAATGTTAAGAGTTAAAAAAATTATAAATACATCTAATAATTTATGTTGTAATTATATAGCAATAAAAATAATTATATTCCAATATGATGGAACCAACAAAAAAAGTTTCATTTGTCTAGATTCCATGATTTTAAACTATACAAAAAATCTGTGAAATCTATATATTTTTATTTTTTTTAAACCATAAAGAACTTCTAATCTATAATATTTTTTTTCTCTTCATTTTCTTCTTAAAGGATGATTCTTGATGAGATATTTCTTCTAATGCTTGGAATGGTATATACTCTTAAACAGAGAAAACCATGTCATTATAACTCAATTTTATAAAGTTTTTATTAATATTTTACAATTTACTAAAAAATACAGCATTCTATTCTTGAAAGAAAAAACCTAGAGAATATTTTATATATATATATATATATATATTCTATTTCTTGTTTATTTTATAAGAGTTTCTATAAAAAAAACTCAGATTCTATGGATCAGTATTAAACAATGCAAATTTTCCATCATTTGGGTAATAAATGATTAATCAGGGCGCCCACCGTTTTATGTCTCTTAAATGTAAATTATAGTTCTACTCATCCATCAGTGTCATTTTTGAAGCTGACTTTTGCAGCTAGAAACCGTTCTTGTTAAAAAAAACGGAGACATGTATTTATTATATATGTGGTAAACAGTAGCTTAATCAATTCAACTAGTTCTTCCATCTATACGGACCGACTATTCTATGTAGAGAGATAACGTGGCAAATGGGACACTTTTTTTTTTTTTTTTTCTTTTCAGGGGCGGATTCAGTTCTCACAAAATTGTGTTTACATCGTTTTTACAGCACTTTTAAACTGTGCATCGGAAACATTTCCATACTTCTATCTTATATTCATGGAGAGATATTTCCAATGCACGGCTGAAAAGAGATATAAAAACGCTATAAACACAATTTTGTAACCAAATTTCTATTTGGTCAAGTGACCATCTCAACTATTGGGTCATTGGTAGGAACCTTATAGCCTAATCCATGTTAGTTCTACAATCTTTTACTTACCCCTCAGATCATCTGAACCAGATTTATATTAGATTCTAAATTGCAATTGTCCACTGGGACTCCTCATATTACTTTTCAACCCTTTTAGAATTTTTTTTTTGGTTTTTATAAATTAAAAAAATGGGGCTATTTAAGCTCACCCAGAAACTGAATGTAACATGGACATCTTTTTAACACCATCCCATGCATTGCAAGAGTCTCTTCTGGACCATATGGCAATTGTCTGATGAGTAGAGGCTGCATGTGGTCCATGTGGAATCCTTTTAGGCCCTCAACCATGTCAACACGTGTACATGTGGATAATTCTAAAGTTGTGTGGACTTCTTCTCTGAACGACCCTTGCCTGAAGGGGATGAAACATATTTCTTATTATTCTTCTTTTTAAATTTTGTCTACAAGACAAAAGTTGAATAAAAAAATAGCATTTCCACAAGTGCTTAACCTCTTCCTCTTAAAAAACAAGACAACTTCTCATCCCAACAATAGTTTACCCGTCATTGGAGCAAGCAACAATTGGGTTTTGTGTTTGACAAAGAGAGTGGTGATGTAAGAAGAGAGTTGGACAAAGCCTTGGTGCTCATTAATTACTACAGGAATCTTATCTTTAATCAACTGAATCTAGTCACAAGACCAATATAAAAAAACCCAGCTTTTCATCAGAGATAATGGGTTTGCAGGGACCACTCCAATGGTTTTAGATGATCATGACAACGCAACACACACCTTGAAGCACTTAAATTAAGTGGGCATTTGAAATGAACAAAGCCCTTCTCAAATTATTATTATTATTTTTTTATGGTTTTATCAAACAGTTGAGAATCTTAATGTCAATTTGTCAATGGAGGGCGGGAAATTCATTGGTCCTTTTAATTAAGCTAAGGTCATTATCTCTTCACCACCTCAATTATGTGGGCTTTCACACAGCGGTTTATGGCGTTACATGAAGCCGTATTTGGTTAAAATATGATCAGAAAACGGAAATTTGGTTTTCTGATAAAATTATCTCAAGTAGTTTCTCTTAAACGGTTCAATCAATATAACTCAATCAACGCAGAAAGATATTATGAGATTGGTGTGAGGAGCGCTACCTGAGAAACAGATCCGGATTCAATCATTCAAAGCACAAATCATCCAAATGGGCTTTATGTTTATTTGTTCATGGTTTCTACTTTCTTTGTCGTTTATGTTTTATATTTTGGGGTCGCAATACTTGCATAATTGGGAAGGCAATTTAAGTAAAATTTGAAACACATTTTATGCGAGCAAAACGCCAAAAGAAGTTCACACTTCACAGTTCCACATCAACCGAGGGAAACCCTTTTTCTTTAATTAGATTAACTATATATCTTAATCGGAATGAGCTTTGCTAACCTTCACATAGATTGACCTTCACTCATTGGGGCTTGGACAGGTGATCCACGCCCAATTCTGTGAAATGACTGTTTTAAACCTACAGAGATTTAGTCGTATTAGATCGAGTAATCAAACAAATTAATATTAGGGATAAGCAAAAAAAGAAAAAAACCGAAAAATTGAATTGATCAAAAAATCGACCAAAACTGAATTGAAAAATCGGTTAACTGAACCAATTGGTTCAGTTTTGTTTGGTGTTTTAAAAAAACTAAAGGTACTAGTTTGGTTTTAGTTAACCAATATAGAAAACTGGCAGTTAATTAATCGAATCGATCGGTATACATATATTTCTATATATATTATATATATATATATATTTATGTATATTATATATATATATATACTATATTATATATTTTTATTATATATTTATATATATTTTTATAATATATATCATAAAAATTAAAAAACCAAAAAACCGATGGTTAACCGATTGGCTTCAATTTGATTTTGATTACCAATTTTCCAAAAACTGATAATACCAGTTTGATTAAAAAAAAACAATCAAACCATGAGCACCCCTAACTAATTACCTCTATTATTAGCAGAAGGAATTTATTCAAGTTTTCAAGAATTAGTATTTTGCAATTAGGAGATGCTAGGCCATATATTTTTTCATTAAATTCTTTCTCCATCACTCTTTCAAAAGATCTATCTTCTGTGTAAAGCAAACTCATTTTTAGGATAGAGTCTAAAATGGTGAATGACGGCCTATGATGTATTGATGTGGTCCCAAGAATCAAAATATCGGTACGTCTCGATATGTCAGATGGGGCATATTGGGTGTTTCGATCTCACACCTTTTTTTTTTTTTTTGTCTCAAACCTGTTGAAGGGGTTTGAGTCAAAACCACAAAGAATTAAAGTTTTGTATATTGGTGAATGATTACCCACCGATACGGGCTGATACATTGTAAAATTTTGATTCTTTTTCCTACTTAACATCATTTAATTCAAGGTAATAGCAAAAGTGGGTTGTTCAGGATAATGCAGAATCAGAAGCATTTTGGCTTCGATCATCCTTTCCAGAAAGTCTTTATAGAAAGAGAGTCTACTCGGTATCCAACCAAAAAGAAGAAATGAAGAAAAGAAAATCTATGCAAAAGTTTATCTCAAGTAATTAATATATATTTATTGTATGATCATGGGGTCTGTAGAGCCAATTCTTCTACTATTAGTGGTTTTCCACAACTAATCAACCCCAATTTAATAATCTAAGCAACACAACCACATATCTCTTTTGGGAGATAAGATGTTTGAAATCATCTGAAGAATCCCATTTGTTCTAATCAGTTTCTTACGTGGGATTCCATAGTTGTTTAGCTTGGATTGAAAGGAATATTTACCAAAGCTAGCAATTGGGTAATCTGAGCTCTGAGAATTTTAAGCAATACAAGTCATACATGAACTTAAGGCATGAACACTGGTCATGGATCATGCCTAGTCAATCTCTATTAAGATCATAATCATCTTTGTTGGGCATTAACTGCTAATTGTTGCATTTATAGAATTTTTCATTGGTTAGCTGTCATAGATTAATTTTACTTTGGATTGATTAGCCTACATTTGGTTACTGATTTGAAATATATACTCCGGGCACTAGTGATTGTGAAATGAGAACACCGACCCTCTTAAACTATGTTTTATATAGCTTTTGTTTAAGTCTAATAAAGCAATCTTTTTTGTCATTCGTTCCTTATTGATTAAAAGGGATGTAGGAGATGCTCAAATGCTAGGCTGTAGGCATTGTTTATTTCTTCTACATATCTGAAATCTGACCAAAAATAGAAACAGAGAAAGGAGAGAGAAAGCCACATAAACACATTTAACATTTCACTGATATCTTTCGTTGTACAGTTCTTGGGCAATGTCTTTTATAGAACTTGGAAATTACACATTTATGTTGTGTTCACGGATGACAAAGAAAAAGAAACCACGCCTACACAGACTGCACAGTGGTGCATTATAGTTTCATGAGTTTGTAGGGCTGTCAATGGGGTTTCGGGTTGACCGGACAGAACCGACCGAATTATGCAGTGTCTGGTCCTGCATTATGTTACTCCCAATATGTTGCACAGTGGTGCATTATAGTTTCATGAGTTTGTAGGGCTGTTAATGGGGTCTCGGGTTGATCAGACAGAACCGACCCAAATTATCCAGTGTCTGGTCCTGAATTATAATTGTATTGGATTGGGATTAGACCAGGCAACCAGGTCAGGTCGGGTCAATGCAATTTTGGGTTATTTTTTTGGGTCGGGTTGTAATGACAAGACCCTAACCCTAAATATTTAGGTTAGGATTGACCCATGGGTCAAATGGATCAATGGTTCAATTTCCCGAGTGAGTTGGTCTTTCACCAAGTCATTATTTTGTTACCAAAAATATGCATCTATCTGCCTAATTTGAATTATTCAAACAATTCAACCATCTGGGTCAATGCTGGTTTGAAAGCATTGGTTTCAAAAGAGGCAATCCGACAGTAGGAATGGCAACAAGGTGGGGTGGGGCTGGGTTTGGCTTGCCCCATCCCCGACCTCAAACTCAAATGCCCTGCCCTATCAACGGGGCAGGAAATTCTAACCCCCCGTCCCCATAGAGAACGGGGATTCCCGAATTTACTCCACCCTGCCTTGGTCATTCTTACTTGTATGCTTATAAATTTATTTTTTTACTTTTTAAAATCTATATATTATATAACAAAATATAGTATAATATAATATATATTAATAATTATATGTATTATGTTAGATGATATAGTCGGGGCATGTTGGGGGCCAAGATCAGGGTGGAGTAGACTGATACCATCCCCAATCCCCAGAGTTTTGGGTTTCTCGGAACCTGTCACTCAATAGTCAAAAGAACCGCCCCAACCTAGCAGAAATGGGTCAAATTGCCATCTCTATCCGACAGTGACCCAAGACACTAACCCAAATTCCTTTCAAGTCAGATCAGATCATGTCGCGCCTTCTGGTATTCAGGTTGCTAGATAGGGGATCCTAGCCCACTTTTTATTATTATTGTTTTTCATTTTTTTCCCGGGGTTGGGTACTTGGGGTCCGATCGGGTTGATGGGTTGGGTAGACTCTTTGGCAGGTCTAGTTGGGATTGGTATAGCAGACCCTATCTGATCGGGAACTTCTTCTGAATATTTATTTATTGGGTTGGTAATGCAATTGTTTTGGTTGAGTGCATGCATTTTAAAGTTTATCTTCTTGTGCTCTAGAGAATTCAAAATCTTCAAATTTTCATGTACGTATATAGCTACCTAGTTAGCACCCCTCTTCAGTAGTTTTACTTACTTGTCCCAACTGGATGCTTAAATTCTTCCAATGTGGAAATCTTGTGAAAGTGAGTACTTAATTGTTATGTAGTAGAAATTTAAAATTTGATGGCATTCCAATTGGAGGTACAAAGCAACTCTTGTGGGGATAAAACATAGAAACAACTTGGCTTATTGAAGATCAAGATGGTAAATAAATTCATACTTGGAGTGTTCAAATTGGTTTGGTGTTTCTATCTATTTTTATTTTCTTTATTTTCTACTTTAAGATCTGATCATTGATTGAATAGTCCAAGTCTTTGAGTTGGTGGGCTGCACGTGTGACGCAGGGAAAGGAGGCATCGAGAGTGAGGGACTCCCTGTATGGTAGGTCCCTGGTCCCCCAGTGACTAAAAACTCAAATCCTAGGTGAGAATTTCGTGCTTGCAAGTTGCAAACAAGAGAATGCCAATTCCTTAATAATTTTACCTCAACCTACTGTTTTCTCTTATTTTTTTAATCAAACCAAACTCTGTTTTATACATATAGAAAAGTTGGAAAGAATAGTTTAGCTATGATTTGACATACTTTAAGTGCTGTTTGGATAAGCTTCAAATGAAGGGAATTCCAAATTTAGTGAGGCATCACATACTTTCTCAATTTGTAAGGAATTTTTTTGTGCTTATATTTGTATTAGCAATAGATGCATGGGAAGATAAAGAAGACTAAATGAAAGAAAGAGAAAAACGTCATAGAATTACGCTCAAACATCCACATATAAACAAATCATTCAAACCTAAAACTCTTCATTAAATTATCATCTCTTTAATAGAAACAATTTTTAAACATTCTTTAAATACAATCAAATAATGTTAAAATGATAATTTTATTCTATCTCAATATAACAACCTTGTCAACTCGGGCGAGGAAGATGTATCTTATGTTTGCAATGAATGTAAATGAAATTGTGGGGTTGAGAGTTGGTTTAAACAATTAAAATGAGTGTTTTCCATGTATGTAAAAGTGACATACGATAAATCTCTTATTCTCACTTCTATCATCATTTTTTAACATATATTCTATTATAACATATATTTACAAGTTTGTTAATATGAATAACCTCAAATATAATAATGTTTCTTTTTAAAAAATGGAAACGATATAAAACTTCTATTTTTAAACCAAAAAACAAAATTCATTAACCACTCAAAGCAAGATCAACTTGTAAAGCTTGTGACCAGGCATATCGGTGAGACAGAGAAAGAGCATGCCTAACTAAGATATGTGCAACTCTATTGCAAAAATGTCATACAAACTTAATAGAGTAGAGGGGGAATAAAATCAAATAACACCTTAGGGCTTGACAAGGAGGAGAGGAATTCTCTCCCAACAAGGTGTGGGTGGTAGTGAGCACATCCCAACCAAAGCAAGCGGTCACTTATCAATGGAGTTGTAGTAAGCCACTATTAACAAAAAAACTTCAATTAATGTTGTGGCTATTTCTTCAATAAAAGTTGGTTAACTTGCTTACATGTTTAATAGAAAGAAAAGCTAAAGTATGCTTTTCCTCCACCTCCACCCTATCAAAATACAAAGCAGTGGGACCTTTTTTGGTCCTAACTTTCCATTTCTCCCCCCAATAAAGAAGAGAACCTTAATAAAAACCATTTGGTTGAGCTTTTGAAAAGAAGTTCCCTAGTGAAGATTAATTTGAAATACAAGGTTAATAGACAAATAGCGAAAATGGACAATACTAAGCAAAAACTAAATGCAGGATATACTAATGTCTTTAAAAGAAAAGTAAAACAAATAATACCACCTTCACTCATAGTTTTAACTCATAAATCTTGTGCTAAGATTGGTGTTTCACCTATGTTTGCCTCAACCTCTATCCAATCTAAGTAGTTTTATTGAGAGTCTAAGACTTGTAAAAGTATTAAAAGAATGATGAATGTTGGAGACCAAAAGTGGGGCATTGATGTAGTACAGGAGAAAGTCGATAAGTTCTGTGTAAGTTGGGATCATTCAAAGACACATAAGAAGTAGAGATGGCACCACCGACCCAGCTTAGTAAATATTTATTGAGATAGCATCATCACAGGATTTCTATCTTAGTTCGCTTTTACAAGTTGGTGCCATCACAGGGTTTCTATCTTAGTTCGCTTTTACCAAGTTAGCATTATTTCGAATTTATATTCAATTAGGACTTTCCTTTTGAAGGATGTTAGTATGATTCTATTTTGGAGTGTTTTCTTAGATTAGGATTTTAGTTTTTTAAAGATTTTTAATAGGATTCTATTATGGAGTGTTTTCTTAGATTAGGATTTTAGTTTTTTAAAGATTTTTAATAGGATTCTATTATGGAGTGTTTTCTTAGATTAGAATTTTCTTTTGAAAAGAATTTTAGTAGGATTCTATTATGGAGTGTTTTCAGATTAGGAATAGGAGCCATAAGGGTGTATGCCTATATAAAGAGTAGCTAGGGAAATGTTAAGACATTTTTTGGATATTAAGTTTTCTCTTAATCATTCAGTGAAGAATTTTTTTTCTTGGTAGTTTGACTTTTGCTCTTTTCTTTAAATCTTTTCTCAATGTGTTTTGTTTCCGTACTGTGTTAGGTATGAAAAAAATCGGTGAGATGGCCATGGGGCAACTTTAAGAATCATTTTGATAATGAAGAAAAAGGGAAGTAGAGTATAGGAATCAATCTAATTTACCATCGAAGATTATCTTGTGCAAAAAAAAAAGTATTGCAGCAATAAGTGATCGATGGGAATATTACTATTTATTTTGATATGTAAATGTAAATGGAGGAATGAAGACAAAAAACCCTCAAATTACATGGGAGAAACTATAGATTCAAACAAAAAACAAATTATACATCAGCCAAAACTGCAGAAATTATGGCTCTCTACCTATAGATTCAACAAAGTCGATCTCCCTAAACATTTGAAGACATCTAAGGAATATCGTGTAAGTATATCCGAAACTATATAGCTGGAACAATTTTTGAATTTAAGTTTATATGTTTTGGAAGTTCTACCATAAAGGAACTAATAAGTTCATATGTTTTGGAAGTTCCAAAACCAAGATTTAGTTTCGTTTTTTTTTTCTTAGAAAGGCCATCAAGGATGAAATAATAATATATCATACATAAATCATTTCAAATAATGCCTACAACACCATTTCAAATACAAAATGACAACTAAGAAAATGAACTTACCATCGTCACTTTGTGCAATCTCCATTGTTCATGGTGATTAGAGAGATGTCAGAAATAACACGGATGATGAAAGAGGCCAAAGGATAATAAGGCCTTAAAATATTAAATCTTGGATTAATTAGAGTAATTGAACATACTTTACTTTTTAGGGAGAGTGTGTGCAAGAGAGAGAAAGTGTGCTTAGGAAAGAAGGGTTTGAATAGATGAAATATTGGGTTAATTATAGCAATTGAACATAAGCTAATTTTTAGGGAGTGTGTGTAAGAAAATGAATGTGTATTTAGGAAAGATCTTAGGACATTTAAAGAGGTTGAGTGGAGTGGGAGAGAGAGAGAGAGAGAGTGAATCAAAGCCAATTAAACATTTATATTAGAAAATAATAAGCATTTATATTAGAATCGTAGAGAGGCCGAAAAGGATGGAAGAGGTAATTTATTGATAAAAAGGATCATTTTGATAATTTCAAAATAGAAAACTCACTCATGTAAGAATTGAGAAAAGCAATGCCTAGGTGTGAGCAATATGGTGAGAGGATCCCTTCCTCCGTTTCCTCTTTATTATATTTATATTAGAAAATAATAAACATTTATATTAGAACCGTAGAGGGGCCCAAAAGGATAGAAGAGGTAATTTATTGACAAAAAGGATCATTTTGGTAATTTCAAAATAGAAAATTCACTCGTGTAAGAACCGAGAAAAGCAATGCGTACGTGTGAGCAATATGGTGAGAGGGCCCTTGCCTCCTCTATTTCCTATTTATTATATAGATATAGATTCTTATTTAAAAGCACACTTACCCTATTTAGATATTATACTTTTTGTAGCAAATGCATAGGGGCTTCACCAAATGACCCATAAGAAACCAGTTTGCCTGGTTTTTGTTTGCAGATAAAATGAAGGAAATCAACTTTTCCTTGAAAAATGATATCAATGAAAAAACAACCATTTTTCTCATTTTCATTGTGCTTCAATTAACTTGAAATCATCTAGAGACTAGAGGTAAGTAGGAAGTGGTTGAAAAATATACAAGGAAGTTCATTTCCCCACAATTAATTTACCACTTTTTTAAACATTTGTTTTCTGCAGCCATTTTACATGTCACCATGAAACCATATGAAGCCTAAAGTTAGTAGATGACAATCACATCTTATACAAATTGGCAGACCCATCGTCTATAAATGAAAGATCAACAAAACCCCATGAAAAAGCCAATTTCAAAATCTAAATGAATAAAATTAGGGGTGGCAAATGGGTGGATTGGGTTGGGTTGGGTAAGGGTTGAATACCAACCCACCCATATTATTCACCAACCCACCATGACCTATTATCAATCCTTGTTAAAGGGTCATAACCCACCCTAACCCTAACTCATCTTGATTCACCTATATTGACCCACTTGACCCATTCATATTGACCCTTAACCACCCTCACCCATACTTAAGGGTGTTAATAGATTTGGATGGGACAGACCAAAAAGACATAGTGGATTGGACCAATCCAGTCCAAAATATTTATTAGATTGAACTAGACTTGGTCCGCCCGTAATAAATTTATATTGAATTTGGTTGGGTTAAGCCAATATCTGGTCCAATAAGATAAGAATATAGGTGTCAATGGACCGAATTTGGGTTGATACCAATGTAAATTTAAAATGAATTTGAACAAATTGGACGGTCCAAACATTGAATTGGACCGGTCCAAAATGGTTCAAATTATTCATTGGATTGGATTGGACCTGGTCCATTTGTAATGGACTCACATTGGACTGGATCGGATTGGACCAAATCCAGTCCAATCAACACCCCTACCCATACTAACCCACCTACCTTCACTTATAAATATAAAAATGGGTTGGGACGATCCGTATACCAAAAAATGCAAAAATTGTAGATAAATTCAAAAAATAGTAGAAAAATTGCAGAAAATGCAAAAAATACAAAAAATACTAAGACATTATGAAAAATACTAAAAAATATAGAAAATTCAGAACTTTTGCAGAAAAAATCAGAAAATATGCAAAAAATACCAGAAAATTGTAGAAAATGCATGGAAACACCAAAAAAAAAAGCAAAAATATGTAGAAAAGCACAAAAAATTGTAGGAAATTAAAAAAACCAGAAAAATTTAGAAAATCTAGAAAAATACCAAAAAATTATAAAAAATTAAGCAAAATACCAAAAAATTATAGAAAATTCAGAAAATAACAGAAAATTGCAAAAAATGCAAAAAATGCATAACTTTTATAAAAGTGCTTTCGTAAAAGTTCTTTCAAAAAAGTACTTTATGAAAGTACTTTTGCAAAAGTGCTTTCATAAAAGTACTTTCCTAAAAACACTTTTACAAAAGTGCTTTTATGTAAAAGTGATTTTGTAGAAGTGCTTTCGTGTAAAAGTACTTTTGTAAAAGTGCTTTCATAAAAGTAGTTTTATAAAAGCTCTTCTATGCTTTCATAAAAGTTTTTTCGTAAAAGTCCTTTTCATAAAATTGCTTTTGTATAAAATTGCGTGTGAACGCGAAAGTTAATAAAATCTATTTTCTTTCACTTTTATTCTTAAAATTAAATGTGGCATGGTCGTTTGGAAGTGTAATGAGATGTGAGCATGCTAAGAGGCCTGAGTTTGAATTATTGTGACTTCTATTTTTTGAGATTTGGAGAGTATAGATAGAATTAACTTTGACCCAACCCATTGTGCGACCCTACCCATCCTGGCCCTAATGGATATTCTCGATCCAACCCACCCTGACCTTTTTTCACTGACCCTAATAGGTTACTTGAGTCATATTGATCCACTAATAAATTGGGTAGGTATGAATGGATTCCAAGGTGGATGGGTTGGATGAGCCAATTGGGTTGGGGTCAAGATTGCTAACCCTAAATAAAATCATAAATTGATAAAATCAATCAATATAAGAGAAACAATGAGAGATGGAGAATCAGGTTATTAAGCCTTTTCTTTCCTATGGAAATGGTAGGAGACCAGGAGATATCAGCTAATAAAAGAGACAAGACTTACCTTTTTCGTTCTCTTCACTTCTAAAATAATGTGTTGGTAATCAATAGAAAATTTTTCATTAATTGCTTGATAAACTGAGGCAAACCAACTTTTCCTTAAATGGAAAAAAACAAATAATTTTTTTCATTTTCCCACAATTAATTTACCAGTCAATTTTATGGACAGTTTTGTTTTCTTCAGTCATCATGAAACCATATGAACCCTAACATTAAATATTAACTGCGTGTAAAAATATTATAGAATATTTTTATTTTCTGCTTCTGTTTTCTGCAAAGAGGGCTATTTTAGTCTTTTAGTGGAGGCGCATGTTAGAAAATGCCAATATTATATATAAAAATTGCGTGTAAAAACATTAAAGAATATCAATAATTAATGATGTCTCTGTTAAAGGTACTGGACCTTAGGGCTTATAAATGTGTGTGTTGTCTCAGGGAGGATTCTCAACGTTTAATCACTGTTCTTTCTGCTTTTCCATCTTTGTTTCTCCTCAGACTCCTGCTGAGAAAGGGCTGTGCAGGTTCTCATACCAGTCTGCCTCTGTGAGTTCTTGGGGTTTTTGAACAGTGGTTTTATTTTCTTTAACCAGGAAGAAAAAGAGTTCTTTGATCTGGGTGGGTTTCAGAGATTCAAGTACTCTGCAAGTGGGTTTTTTTAATCTATTGTGTCGTCTAAAGCTCGAAAACCAAACTAGAAATGTTTGAATTCAAGACAGTAAAGAAGAAAATGTGGATGTTCTCTATTTGATTTTCTGCAGACTAGATTGTTCTCTTTTTTTGCGTAATGGAAGGTTTGAGAAGAAGCAGGACAAAGGGACTGCGTGGAGGAGTTGAAGATAAACTGCGTCGACGAAGGTTGTTCTTTTGGCCCACTCCAACGAATCGCCCACCTGGTTTTGGATACTCATTTCAGCTGCTTCAATTCTGGTTCTTGAATTCATAGACTCGAGCTGATTAGAAAGATGGGTTCTTTTTCCTGGAATTCGAATGTTGTTTATGGGAGCGAGTATTCGAGATATTTTGATGGGTTCTCCCCGAATGTTGGGTTTCGGATGATGGGTCGAGGGGGGTCGAGTTCGTCGTCGTCATTGGTTTTGGATAGCGAGAAGGGAGAACTCGTGAAAGCTCCGGCGAGGTTGGGGCCGAAGGCTATGTCGGAAGCCAAGGCCATCGCTGCTCTGAAGAGCCACAGCGAGGCTGAGAGAAGGCGAAGGGAGAGGATTAATGCTCATCTCTCTACTCTCCGGAAGCTTGTTCCTTGCTCTGATAAGGTCTGTGTTTTTTTTTTTTTTTTCCTTACCTCTTTTCTATTCGTTTTGCTTCTTCTTGAAATCTCGTTTGTTCATTTCCTTTGCAAAATCCGACTGGAGGTTTGGTTACTATGGATTAATTAATTAGTTCGTGATGAATCTGGTTGGTTTTCATTTTTTTTTCTGCTGATTAAGATTGATCCTTTGAATTAGTTTTTAGTTCAAGTAGTATAATAGAAAATAACCATTTCCTCATCACTGTTTGAAATTATGGTTAAATTGTGTTGAGAGTTTATAATGCGTGGTACAATATTCGCCATTTGTGCATGGTCTGAATTGTCTGCTTTCTGTGAACAGATGGACAAAGCTTCCTTGCTCGCCGAAGTGATCAGCCATGTGAAGGAGCTGAAAAGGAACGCTACAGAAGCTACAAAGGGCTCCGTCATCCCAATGGACAATGATGAGTTGATAGTTGAACCACATGGGGATGGATCAGAAGGAGGGTCTGTTCTAATCACAGCTTCTCTTTGCTGTGATTATCGACCTGAGCTTCTGGCTGACATAAGACAAGCGCTCGATTCCCTCCATCTGAAAACAGTGAGGGCCGAGATCTCAACCCTGGGAAGCAGGGTTAAGAATGTGTTCGTCATGACTAGCTATGAAGAAGGGGGTGTCGGCAAAGGCAATGGCGAGGTATGCCACCTTGTGAGCTCCATTAAGCAAGCTCTGAATTCTGTCCTGGAAAAGGCTTCCTCACCGGAATTTTCACCGGGAATCACACTTTCCAACAAGAGGCGAAGGGTTTCACCTTTTGATCATTCCTCCAGCTCATCTTCCTGAGAGCAGAACTTCTGCTGGAAACTATTATGACAACGATATGCAAAAGATAGATGTTTACTTTTACATGTTTCATTTGTAGTGGCATACTGGCATGTATTGAAGTGGTAGAAGCCTCTATTCCTTCTCTATTCTGTGCTAGAACCCAGAGAGAATTTAAGCAAAAGGCTGGAGGGTCTCTGTAGATAGCTAAATAAAAGCATGAACAGTATTTGTTTTCTGTGTCTGGGACTCTGGGTAGAGATATATTTAATTTCTGTAAACTGTGGAAGGATAAACAGAGAAGATTTGTGTTTTTTGTGTAAGAAGGTGATGAATCTAGATTGGAATAAGAAGGTGAAACACGTTACTGATTTGCTCTTATTATTTGTTCAATGGAAGTGATGGAACCAAGTGTCAATCAGAAAAGAAAACTCAGTACAATGTCACCTCAGTATGATGAGACGAATATCTTTAGTCACAGTGCAAAGGTGTCTATGCACTGTTTGCACCATAGAAGTCGTTACATCTGCCCAAGGTTTTGTTTACTTCATATCCACACTAACTTCAGTAAAGGAAAAGGTGATGTGAGATAAGGAAAGAAAAAATTCTACACAGATGATAGATTCATGAAATGATTATTGATTTACTATTCTGAATGTAATAACTCTTCTTCTTGCATCAAAATTTGTGCTCAGTTTGAGGGTATTTTTTTATCCTTTTCCTTTTCGTTGCTGTATACGGAGGCACAAATCTAGTTCTAGATCCCGTACCTGGACCCATCATCTGCTTGATCCACATGCACCCTTGTCCCACAGATGAGGAGATGGTGGTGTCTTTCAGTCAGTTTTCACGATCATCTATGAACAAAGATATTCTCTTTCGGTTTTATATGGCAGAAGCTACACATTGTCCGTAGAAGTGTGGTCTCATTCAGGCTGGAGCTTCACTGCTTCAGTCTCAACAGGGTTGCCGACAGATCTGATAATGATCCCATCCGAACTTCATCGTAAATCTATTGGGTTTTTGTTTGTATCTTTAATGGAAGATCATAATTGGGTTATTTTCAAATGTACCCATTTCTCTCTCTGGTTGATGCATTTAAGCACGGCTGTTTAATAATCACTGATTCCAATACATGATTGCATTCAAAATGAGATGAATTCTAGTTTTAGAATTCATGTTTGCATCCATCATAGTTAAAAATCATTTGGTACAAAACTAAATCAAATTTGCATTCTTATGAACTAGACATATTTATATTTGTACCTTTCCATTGTGTAGAATGTATAAAAAAGTTGGTGTTTATCAGCTCATTTGCAACATCTTTGAAGACTTTGTAGTGACATAACAAAATGCAAGCTGGAAAAATGAATAGAAGTCAGAATTCAGAAAGGTTTCTTGATACATTTAGTGGGCGTTCTTTTTTTTTATTTTTTTGGATTTTGAGAGGGGGGAAGTTGGTCAATGAGATTTTGGTTTTTATTGATCAAGAATCTTATTTTCTTTTTTCAAATTTATGTAGGGACCAAAGAATGCTTATTTTCTTGGGTATCAGTCTTAGGTGGGGAAATAACTTTTTCACCTAGGGGAAAGTTGCCAATACTTGAATGGAACAAAAATGCCCCTTTTAATAATAGATTTTTATGGCTAAAATGTCCATTGCCTTATTTATATGAGAAATAAAAAAATATGGGTAAATGCACTTACGTGGATAAATATTTTTCAGAAAAACTTACCCAAATAACTGTATTTTCCCGGATAAAAAACTTACCAAAAAATGGCCTTAACGTCCAAATGAAGAGAATTGAGAAATGGCTGTTGATAAATTTAGTGATAGAAGTCAGAAGTCAAGCAAATTATGAATTACATGTGGCCAAAATAGAAGAAGGAAGAGAAGAGAAGAAACTTTGGATGGTTTGAAACCTTCTCCTGTGTTTTAAAGCCCTTTGAAATCTGATCGCAGAGTTAGACAATATGGCATGGAAGTCGCATAATGACTTCCAAAATTTTAACAAGTGGGAAAGAGAGATATATCCACCATTAATGGGGAGAGACAAACTGCTCTGCAGACTTTATGGGATAGTGTAATAAAAATAATACCTATGTAATTTGAGTTCCTTTCTGTCTTCTGTCGTTTTATTGTATGTATGGTCGTAATTTAGCTTATCTTTTGATTTCAGTAGGCTGGGCCTCTGCCTAAACCCACCTTACCTACCTAACAATTACCAACACCATAAACAAGTCTAGAAATCATTCTCTTTCCCCCAAGATGAGTTCAAATAGTTTAAGGCAATGGGTGAAATTAAGAGAGATAGGATGAAACAAAGGGAGAATTATCAGTTAGGAGTGGGTATGGTCCTAATTCCTGACCTGTCATTTTCGTATAAATGGCCACTCTATCTCAGGTTCGAACCCGTGTTATCACACATTCTAGACTGAGATTTTATCATTAGACCAAGTAATGGCTCCTAAACCTTGATATGATATGACATATATATATATATTTTCTTATTGAAAAATGACATTCAAATTGAATCCAAAATGCGGTCGAATTTGAAGATGTTGGACTTGAATTTGAATCTTAATAGACTTGGATCATATTCGGGTTTAATCCAATTTTGCTTTAATTTTTTAAAATACAGAAAAAATTAAAAGTTAACTACTTTTCAACTTTTATATATAATAAATTAATATAACTATAACATACTAAATTTATTATATATAATTTCATATAATATAATAAATAAAATAATGTTTTTTATAATTACAAATATAATTATATAAAATTTTATATATTAAAATTAATAAATATTATAATATAATAACATTCAGATTTTAATTGGATCAGATGGAGTCAAATCCACATCTGATCTGATTATTAATTGGATGTAAATTACAAAATCCAAATATAATTCTATTATGTAAATATATTATCCAAATTTGCATTAATTTGATTAGATATCGGACTTTTGGATCCATTGACATCCCCATTGATTAGCTTGCCTTTTACATGTTTGTCCTTTGGTTAAAGAGAAATTCAAAAAGCATGTTTGCCAATAAAAAAAAGAAGAAGAGGAAGTAGAAGTATCTATACAAAATGCAATAGAAGAAGTACCATGCTATTGAAATTGTTTTAGTTTGGTATTGGAAAAGCTAACTAATTGGAATTCATTGATTACTGGTGAAGTGTATATGTGAGAAAGTATCACCAACCCAAATTAAAAAAAAAAAAAAGAAAATGAGGAGGAAGAAAGAAAAATGTTACCTAACATATTAGAATGCTGATTGCAAGGCAGTCAATCAAATCAATATAGAGCAGAGATGAACAAAGAGGAAGAAGGCAGCATCAAAGCAAAACTTGAATACTAAATTGCTCACGTTTGAAGACAATATGAAAAGGCTTTATTTGGAGCCATATATAAGAAGTTTTTCTTTTAATTAATCTTTTCTTATGAAGACATCAAAACACTTGATTGGCTTTGAATCTAAATGAATTTTTATGTAGTCTAATTGAAGGATCTAGTAGGCACAAGTTTGTAATGAAGAGTTTGGGTCAAGACATAGGCACAGTATATGCAAAGATTAAAATTTTGATAAAATACGCCCCATATGTTTCGGGACTTTTCTTTTCTAAACCAATTTTTGAAAAATAAACTAAAAATTTATAAAAGCACAAGGTTTTTAGTACTGATCCACAGAGGTATATGATACTTTGAACCTTGAGTATATATTGAAATTTGATTATAAGGGTATTTTTTTTCATTAAATGTATCGTTAAAGTGATATTACATTATGTGCATATTTTTTATTATTTATTCAAGCTAGTTAAACGCCATTAGGCACCACTAGGCGCCCCATAGAGGAAAGATAAAAGACAAGCGGTACTATTGCAAGAAAGACTAAAATAATATTTCTTGCAATGTTAGCTTCCACATAAATCAAGGTGTTTAAAGTAGGCATTTTTTTTTTTTATAATGCCCCAACCAAACAGAAAAAGAAGATGAAACTACCATGTCTATTTGGCGCTGATTTGGAGTGTTTATAAATTTACATGCCGATGATACTAAACATCTAGTAAATCAGAAAATCAAACAATGAACTTAGGCCCTGTTCACTTTTCGGTAAGTTATTTACCCGGGGGTAAATACAGTTATCTGGGTAAGTTTTTCTTGGAAAACACTTATCTGGGTAAGCGGATTTATCCATGCTCTTTTATTTCTCATGTAAATAAGGCAATGACCATTTTAGCTATAAAAATCCATTATTAAAAGGGGCATTTTTGTTCCATTAAAGTGTTGTCAACTTTCCCCCTAGGTGAGAAAGTTATTTACCCACCTAAGAGATGGGTATCATTTACCCAGGAAAGTAATACCCAGGAAAATGAATTTTCCCTTGTCCCAACATAAATCTGGAAAAAGAACAAGGGATTCTTGGTCAATGGAAACCAAAATCCCATTGACCAACTTTCCCCCCTCTCAAAATCTGAAAGAAGAACGCCCCCTAATGGCATATCTTTGTAGCAGGAAATTATTCAATAAATACTAGAAGCAAATTAAGCCAAATGATCCTACTGCAGTGATAGACTTTGATGGGGAGAAGCTTGAGTTCATTAACCTTCCAATAATTTCTTTTTTTAATAAGAACCTTGAAACATTAGATGGACTACATAATTTTCATGGCGAATCTGAATCAAATGCCTCAGATTATTTACTAGAATCTAATCCTGGAGAGAATCTGATAAATCTTAGAATGCTACACAAACAGTTAAATAATGGACTAATTATTAATATCCCCACGTAGAAATCAATCCTAGTCGGATATAAAGCTTTGTTGAGTGGTTGAGAAAGGAGAAATTGGAGCTTTGGGCTTTGGGGAAAATGGTGCAAGCTTGGTAATCAAAGTGTCGTTTCATATGGTTTTCCTAGACCAAACCAGAGGTTTTCAACGGGATGAATCCCATTGGCCATTGTCATCTCTTCGTCAGAATAAGCCACTCAAAGTCACTCATTTGGGAATTGAAGTGGCCTCTTTGGCTCCACCAATCACTCTTCTCCTTTTTTTTCTGCAAAGAACTTGGTTCATATTTGATGCATTTACTTTTCCGAAACATCGAACTCTCCAGAAATCAGAGTGGAGTAGTGGACCAGATTTTTCTCTTTTCCAAACCTTTGTCAATTGCAATGATTAAAGAAAGGTTATTACCCAATATTGGTTCCATCTATCTGGGGTTCTAAGGAGGGGTAGACTGGGTGCGGTTTGTCAATTGCCAATTGTAATGATTTATGGGCTCGATTCAAAGGCCTAAGTCCAAATCTTTGGATCCCAATGTCTCAGTTTTGGGGCCCATCCACTCTATCTGTCATTACCTATTATCAATCCAAAACTAGAAGCCCATATATAGGTCCATGATGGACTATGGCAATGGCCAATGGGTCTGCTTGTATCTGAATTCAGAAGGCCAATCTTATCTGGTTTAGTAGGCTCTTAGCCTCCAATTTTGTATCTTCCCAAATCCCAATCCTAACCTCACGAACAAACCGTTTGGACCAGGTCTTGTTTTGCCTTCCTCTTGATGAGATTTGTCCTTCTCGAAATAAAATATTGTCTCAAAGATTAAAATTCCACCCTGAAAGCTCCAATCTCCTTTCAGAGCATTCCAACCCTTGATAACTAGCAGCCGACCTTGACCACCCACTCACCCAAGAGATAAAAGGCCATTACCACCTTGGCTTAAGACCTAAACAGGATTAAAAAGGAGGAAATCCTCCTTTTCACGGTAGATATTATCATACGGAAACCGTGCCATCGGTGTTGTCATAAAATTTGTATTTTCTTTTTGAAATATCATGAACATGATAGTGTCATCCACCGTGAGAAGGAGGATTTCCTCCATTTAGTAGGAGCTCATGAAAAGTAATACCATAAAGCAGTTATTTTGATGGATTAATTCCTGTGATCTTCACGCAGGCTATACGATACCAAATGAATAGCTTAAAAGTAGGGATGGATTTGAGCCGAATCGAGCTGAACATTTGACTATTCGAGTTTGACCTCAATTGTGGTTTGGCTTGACCTCAATTGTGAGTCAAAATTTCTTTATGTACATATACATTGAGCTTGAATCTCAATTTAGGCTGAACCGAATCGAACTCACGCAGGCTAACTCATAAAAAGCACAATTCATATCCACCCCTACATAAAATATTCAAATTTCAGAATTTAATATACAATCATCATATAATGTCTTGTTTGTTTGTTTCTATTTCTGATCTTAAATAAATTTTCCTATAGTTATACTGAATAACTTCCACATGATAGGGGTTTGTTTATTAGCAGCCAAACGAGGCGTTAAAGGATTGTTTTGAGATAATCCTTTTTAAGTGTTGGGAAATCCTATAGTTATACTGAATATCTGACCATCCCTCGGCGGACACAGTAATTTTGTGGGTTTAATGGTTTTGAACTTTTGATGCCAGACCTATAGTAACCCATTAGGATTTCCCTTTTTGCAAAAGCACGTTTGTCTGTTGTACTTTGGATGGACCACTCTTCTTTTCTTCTATCGAAACCAATTAATGTAGATTCCTTTCTTGCTTTTGGCACATTTGAATAACCTAGTGGCTTTCTGTATTTCCCACAATTCACAATGTTGTGTTTGGATAGTTGGAATCCAAATTGCCAATGTTCTTCTTCCAATTGAAACATGGGTTAAACTGTAAAGTGGCTTGAATTATTTAAGTAATGGTTCAAAAAGATTAAACCTTCGGACTGCATAAAACGAAAACTGAATTTCTCTGAATGATTTTATTCAGAATCAGTGAATTGAGTGTATGTATATATATAGGCTGTAGGCGTACAGATTACAAAGTGCAGATAAAGTTGAACAATTGTACAAGATAAGCATTACAGAGTGAAAACAGAGAGATAACCTTTGTGGAGTGATAGCTTTAGGAGATCAGTTCAAACTGTGGTTATCTATTCAACTGTGATTTACTTGGTTGACTTGTAATCAGACTCTTCCTATCCTTATCAGTTGTAATCGGACTCTTCTTATCTTTATCAGCCCCCCCACAAGCAGATGGGGAGATGGGGAGAGGATGTACCATCTTGTTCCTCAAGAAAGAAAGTTGGAAAGAGCTTAGTGGTTTAGTAAAAATATCTGCTGGCTGATCTACACTAGAGATGAAGTGAACATTTAAGGCCTTGCAAGCAACTAGCTCCCGAACAAAGTGATAATCGATCTCTATATGTTTGGTGCGAGCATGGAAAACTAGATTTGTAATTAAATACGTTGCACCCAGATTATCACACCGGAGGACATGAGGAGAAATGGGAAGAATAACAAGTTCACGAAGTAGGGATTGAAGCCAAAGTAATTCTGAAGTAGCACAGTAGGAATGTGCATTTACTGACATACCTTGTTGACAGAAAAGGTTATGTCAGGATGAGTTATGGTTAAGTACTACAAGGGACCCATGATGGTCCTATATAAAGAGGGATTTGGAATAACATCTCCAGTGTGCTATTGAAGTTTACAAGTGGATGCCATGGGAACTCCATAAGGTTTCGCACCATCCATGTGAGTTTTCTGAAGAAGATTCACTATGTATTGTTTCTGAGACAAAATGATGTTGTTGGAGTTGCAAACCACTTCAACTCCAAGAAAAAAATGTAAAGAACCCAAGTCCTTAACAGCAAAGGTGGTACTCATGGTAGCAATAAGATTTGATACAGTAGTGGAGTTTGAACCAGTGATAATAATGTCATCGACATAGATGAGTATAGACATGACACACATAGGAAATTTAAGTATAAATAAAGAAGTATATGCTATAGATGCATTAAAACCAGCCTGAATTAAGAATGTACTAAGCTTTTGAAACTAAGCCCAAGGAGTTTGTTTTAACCCATAAAGAGACCTATGTAAATGACAGACATGAATAGGAAACTTTTGATCAACAAAGCCTAGAGGTTTGCTTCATGTAAACATTTTCTTCAAGATCACCATGAAGAAATACATTTTGAATATCAAGCTGCCTTATAGTCCAATTCTTGGACAAAGCAATGGTAAGAACAATGTGTATAATAACTAGCTTTATAATTGGACTGAATGTTTCAGTAAAATCAATCCCATGTCATTGATTGTAACCTTGGGCCACAAGTTGTGCCTTATAACGACTGACAGAGCCATCTGGGTTTCTCTTGGTTTTGAAAACCCACTTAAACCCATTGAGGTTCATATCATCAATGCGTGGAACAAGAGTCCAAGTTCCATTCCGCTGAAGGGCATCAATTTTTGTTGACATAGCTTATCACCATTGAGCATTTTTGTTGGCTTGACTGAAACAAGTTGGCTCATCATCATCGACTTCTAGTAAGTGATGAGAGGCAAAAAAGACTTTGGGTTTATAAATACCAGCCTTCCCAAGAGTAACCGTAGGGTGTATATTGGTTACAAGTGGTGGAGTAGTAGCAGTACTTTCAGTAGCAATCTCAAGAGAAGGAGTGACTTCAGAATGAGAGCTAGTAGAACTTGATGATGTGACAGCAACGGAAGTAGAAACATTATCACTTGAAATTGTATAAGCAACTGAATTATGGACATCCATAACGGAGGAGGATGATACAGTATCACATAGTGGAGCTTCAACGATAGGAGGAGGTCCAATAGATGTGGTAGAGTCCTTTACCGATGAATAAGAGTTTGAAGCAACTAAATTTGCACAATGAGACTCGAAGGGAAATGTATCTCCATCAAACTGAACATGTCGTGAAATAAAAGCTCTGCCCATAGAGAGATGGAGACATCTGTACCCACTATAGCCTTCAGGATAACCCATAAATACATAAGCAACCAAACGAGCTTCAAGCTTATTCATGTTGTAAGGTCGAAGAAGAGGATAACAAGTGCAACCAAACACTTTCAACATGCTATAATCAGGTTTAGTATGATATAATACCTCGCAAGGACATTTCATAGCAAGAACTTTTATAGGAAGTCGATTGACAATGAAAACAGAGGTCTGAAATGCTTTCCACCAATAATTCTTTGGGACACCAAATTTCTCTAGTAAAGTTATTTCCATTTCAACTATTTGTCTATGGTGTTTCTCAACACGACCATTTTGTTCCTAGGCGTGAGGACAAGAAAAATGATGCACGATGCCACATTGATTCAGAAAAGATTTAAATTTGACAAACTCTCCTCCTCTATTTATATGAATAGATTTAATCTTGGTGTTGAAGTAAATTTCAACTTGCAACTTAAATTTGACAAAGGCGTCAAGGGCATATGATTCGGAAAAATCCATTGGTATCTAGAATGAGCATCAACAAAGAGAAGATAGTAGTTAAATGTGTGGACAAAAGTTACAGGCGATGCTCCCCAAACATCGCAAAACAATAAGTCAAAAGGAGCATTGTATAATGACTCACTAATTGTAAATGGTAACTTATGGCTTTTGCCAAGAGGACACGCATGGCAAAAATCCATCCTTTTATTTGTAGACACCGGCAACGAGCTGGAGTTGAGAACGTGCCTTACAATGCGAGGTGCACAGTGACCCAACTGCTCATGCCATTTATTCATCGAAATTCTGACACCTAGAGATGTTGAGAGAGAACCACCTGGATTAGATACTTTACATGCTCCCACTTGTAACTCATAGAGACCATCTCTGCTACACCCCTCCAACTTCCTTGTCTGTTGATCATTTACAAAGAATTTGTCTGAGTGAAACTCAAAATAATAACTGTTATCTTTAGCAAATTTAGATACTGACAGCAAGTTTTTGCAAATCTTAGGTACATGAAGAATATCTTTTAGAACAAAGGAATGTGATGGTGAAGAAATAATAGCAGACCTAGTGTGTTTAATTGTCAAACCTTCTTCATTTCCAATAGTGATTTGTTCTGGTCCAGAGTACTCAGATTGCAAGTGCAAATTGGCAAGGTTAGTTGTCATATGATGATTGACACCTGAATTTGGTACCCATTGTTGTCAATCACTGGCCTTGTAGAAGCAGTATATGCAGTAGGAGCGCTCTTTCCTAGACAAAAATCATTGTCAAACCTGGCTCTACACTTGTAGGCTGTATGGTTTAGCTTGTGACATATTTGGCATTTGACTCCTTGAAAGGGATTTGGTTTCTTACCCTTTCCATCAGAAGTCTTAAAAACTTGATAATGTTTTTGTAGTCATCAGTCCTAAAAACTTGATAATGTTTTTGAACAACCATATTATCTTGTGGTTGAAAAGATTCAAATAGAGTCTGGGTGTGTTCCAACCTAAGTTCATGATTGGTGAGTAGAGCTTGAATATCATCAAAGGTGTGCTCACTAGCATGCAACAGCAATGGAGTGACCAAAGACTCATAATCTAGGCCAAGCCCACCCAAAACAAATTGTATTAATTCAGAGTCTGAAACTGACTCTCCAACAATAGCTAGATTATCAGATATCAACCTAACTTTTTGTAGATAATCCACCATGGATAAATTTGTTTTCTTCACATGAATCAACTCAAACCAGAGTTGCATAATACGTGCCAATGATTTTGAAGCAAATAGGAAAGCAAGATATATATATATATATATATAACAAGGCGGTGAAGAAATTTTCTCATTTTTCTCATTTTTTATTTTTTATTCCATGTCATTTTTTAAAGAACCAATGAGATTCTCTCATTCCTCTTGAAAATTTATCTAAAATATCTCTCTTACCCACACATTCCCAACAATCTCTTCTCCTAAAATTTATCCTAAACTACCTCCCCCACTTTTTCCTAAATCATCTCCAATTCCTATTTATCTCCTAACTTATCTCTAATTTACTAGAGCATTTCACTCCAAATTATCTCTAATTCCTATTTATCCGCTTTGCCACTTTTTATCTATATTTTAGAAAGTTTAAATTAATTATAAAATTTCTCTCCAAATTATCTCCAATAAACTTTATATAATTATTAAAAACACAAAAAGTAATTATAATAGATTTAATAATATTCATATTGTTAATAGTTTTATATTTCTACAAAATTCATCACGAAATTATGTACTAACAATATAAATTATGATTTTCCAGATTATTCAAAATAAATGATATTCAAATAATATAAATTTAACATTAAAAAATAAAATATTATTTTAATATATCAACAACTAAATATCTTAAAAAATAAACTATTGAAATAGCTAAATAATTACAAAGAAAAATATTTAATTATTTAAATATTTCAATAAAAAAAATATCTTAAATTCAAATAATGAGTATTTTAAATATTTTATATATTATTTAAATACTTAAATAACTAAATATTTTAACTAATGAAATATTTAACATAACTATATTTTAAATAGTTAAAATAACGAAATTATGCAATAAAATAAAAAATCATAACATAATTTTCAAATTAATAATAATTGAATATTTATACAAAATTAATAATGAAATTATGTAATAATTGTATAAACTTTAAAATGTTTATTCAAAACACAAAAAACTTTAATATGTTATGATTTAATAAAAAATCATAACATATTATTAATAGTTTTGTATTTGTACAAAATTCATTACAAAATTATGCACTAACAATATAAATTATGATTTTCCAGATTATTCAAATAATATAAATTTAACATTAAAAAATAAAATACTATTTCAATATTTTAATAACTACATATCTTAAATAATAAATACAAAAAATAGCTAAATAATTATATAGAAAAATATTTAATTATTTAAATATTTCAGTAACTAAATATCTTAAATTCAAATAAAGTGTATTTTTAAATATTTTATATATTATTTAAATATTTAAATAAAAAAATATTTAACATAACTATATTTTAAATAGATAAAATTACGAAATTATGCAATAAAATAGAAAAAAACTTAAAATAGAAAAAATGATACCATAATATTCAAATTAATAATTATTTAATGTTTTTACAAAATTAATAATAAAATTATGTAATAATAGAATAATTTATAATTTTTTAGATTTTTGAATTCAATAAATAATTAAAATTATAGAATTTAAATAAGGATATTATTTATTTAATTTTCCTATTTTAATTTGATGTAATACTTTGTTAGAAGAGGTAACAGCTCGTGCCTCTTCATGGGTTTCCTGTATTGCCTTAATTTCTAAATTAATAAAGTACTTTCATTCATAAAAAAGAATAAGGATATTATTTAAATAACTAAATAATATTTTAAATAACCAATTTCGCTTACATCAGTTAATAATTCTTGAAAAATAACTTTCAAAAAAATAATATTCATTAATAATGATTTTAAAATCTTTATCTACATTTATTATATATTTAATATACTAAAATTATAATTATTGTATTTTCAGCAATCATTTATAGTTTTTTTATAAATATATTTTCAATAATTATGTATAAATCTATATTTGTTTTGTTATTTAACAGAAAAATTTCAATAATTTTTGGATATTAAACTACTATTAATTACCTTTTTAAATTTAATTTATTATACGTATTGTATTTATTGTATTTTTGTTGTACTTTATTCATTGATATTACGTATTATATTTTTGTAATTATTGTAATTTTTTTATTTTTATTAGTTATTTATTTTATTTTCATTATCAACATATTTTCAATAATTGTGTATTTTTCAGTATAAAGTTTTAATAATTATTGGAGATTAAACTACTTTTATTTATTAGAGATTAAAATATTAATTTAGATGAAATTAGGGGTGTTGATCACGGTCTGGTTTAGTTCGGTTATAGGCTATTTGGCCAACCAAATCGACAATGTCAGGTTGGGGAGTTGGTTACCCAAAATCTACTGACCATTTGTGAATACCAAATAATCAGTTTGTATTGGTTTGGGTTGATTTTCGGTTTGCTCAGTTGGTTTTAAATAGTTAAAATAAAGAAATTATGTAATAGATTTAAAAAAATCTGAAAAGTAGAAAAATAACTATAACATAATTTTGAAATTAATAATAATTTAATATTTTTACATAATATTGTAAATAACTAATTTCACTTATATCAAGTAATAATTCGAGAAAATAACTTTCAAAAAATTTAATATTTAGGAATAATAATTTTAAACTCTTAATCTTTATTTATTATATAATTATATATACCAAAATTAATATTTATTGTATTTCAGTAATTATTTATTATTTTTTGTGATAAATGTATTTTCAATGGTATTTCAATAATTATTGGGGATTAAACTACTACTACTGAAAATTTTAAATTTAATTTATTGTATTTATTGTCAAGGTTTTTAAAATTTAATTAGACAATGAACTAGTTAGATGTTTGGTTCTCGGGTCAAACGGTCCGACCATTCAAACTGAACAAACGGCATGTTTTGACAAAAAAAAATAAAAAAAATAAAAAATGGCCAAAACCGCTAAATGGTTTGAATGGTTCGACAGCTCGGGTCAGCGGTTTGCTGACCAAATCAATGTATTGGGAAATTAATGATTTTGGAGTAAAATAGAACCGATCACCTTACCGGTTCCCAGTTTTTTCGGTTCGACCGTCCAGTCCAGTCCGATTTTGAAAACCATGTTTATTGTATTTTTGTTATAACTAATGGATTAATATTTATTAGAGATTAAACTATTATTTGAGATTATTCTATTTATTGACTAAGTTAATATATTTTTGTACTTATTGTATTTTTGTAATTATTGTATTTTTTCATTATCAATATATTTTCAATAATTGTATATTTTTGCTATAAATTTTCAATAATTATTGGAGATTAAACTACTGTTATTTATCGAAGATGAGACTATTATTTTAGTTGAAATTATGTGTTCATGAATTGGTTCGGTTTGGTCATAGGCTATTTGGCCAACCAAATGACTTGGTCAAGTTGGGGAGTTGGTCAGTTGAAATTGATTGTCCTTTTGTAAAAACGATCCACATAAGTTGTATCATTTTGGGTCAATTTTTTGGTTTGGTTAGTCGGTTCAAAAGATTTAAACTTAAAAATTAAATTTAATTTGAAAAATTACACTACAATTATTAAAAAATAAATTTAAAAATTAGATTTACGATATAAAACATTTTAGACTAAGAAATATGGAAAATTTCCCACTTTTCCATATTAAGAATTATATTTAAAATATACAATATTAATATATATCCATGGTTCGATTTTGGTCGGTTTACAAATGGCCAAAGTGAAATTGATGCAACTTGGTCCAATTGGGAAATTTTGAACCAAAGGCAACCTAAAATACTAGAAAACTGGCCAACTCGGTCGGGTTGGTCAATTTCATTAGTTTGATGAATAAAACTAACTAAAATTAATTGTTGTTATTTTTGTATTATAAAAAATTTATTAAAAGTAGTATAGAAAATATGAATAATTATTAATTATTTAAAAAGTTAAAAATATAGAACAATTGTATACTCTTATGTGTTTCTATTAGGGTCATTTACGAGAACACACCTTATAGTTTTACATATTTATTTAAACATACGTTATAGTTTTCTTTTTACTAAAACACATCCCATATGTTTTACAACTTATTTACTTAATCAACATTTCATTAAGGAGTGTTTGTTTTTCCATTAGGCACATGATTTTTTTTATTTCTAAAATACCCTTAACACTTTTTTGTACGGAAAACAAAATTGATCAAATATAGCCAATAGAGTAGTTGCTCATGTCTTATTAAGGGCAAAAATGGTATTTTTATTTTTATTTTTATTTTCTTTTGATTAAATTTATTTAAATGAGCATTAGGATCAACACTGTTGTAGGTACATAGTGCTCACTTAGTCTGTCTGAGCATAGAAAACACTAAATTAATACCATATGGACGTCTATGATTAGTTTATAACTCATCTTTCCCCTGCGATGAACTTATAGTACATCATAGGCTTGCGATAAATCCACGGCTCATCACACGATTGCGATGACCCTATGCTTAACGCAAGCCCAAAACAGACTTGAGTAGAACCTATAATGAGTTCTTATATGCATTTAGTCCCACGATGAACCCTGAGCACGTGCGGCCCTGCGATTAACCTCATACACATCTAGATCGACGATGAACTTCAGATAACCGCAGCCGTATGATAAACTCTGGACCGCTATGGAACCTCGATTTGTTAAGAGCCGGGCTTAAATATTCACTACATGTGTAATCCCGAGTGACGAGCGTGACAAGGTTCCACATAGGTTTAATAAGAGGCTGCCCACGAAGTAGTGACATCACTAGTGCCACGTCGGTTAAGTAAGGTGCAAAGGTGGTAGCACATGTGGGTTATGAGGATCTTCGGGTGAAAGTAAAGTCAATCCTCGAGAGATCCCATAAGAATATGTGGTGAAACCCCAACAATGCTCCTTAATGACCGACAACGAATCCAATATTCCCTTTCCTAGTATAAAACAAACACTTTTGGCTCCTTCCTTTCAGGATCTCAGGATCCTTCCCTATAAATAGGGATCCCTCTCACAACGAGATTCATTCATTCAACCACTAATTAACCCTATCACTGGAATTCTTGCTCAGCCGTCTCTTCGTCCCTTGCTTCCTCATCTTTCAGTTAGCTCCCTGACCCTGATCTTCCTTTGTCCTTCAAGGAGACCATCCCCCTATCCGAACCACTACCTTGTCTACAACTGTCATTTTCCATTGTCATCTAATGAAAGATTGATTAAATCCATTGCAAATTACAAGTTGTGTTTTAGTAAAATGCTAAATATAGGGTAGATTTTAGTAAATCTATGAAACTATAAGGGGTATTTTAGTAAATAATTCTTTCTATTATTTAGTTTTGCTTAATAAATCCCGTGCATCGCACAAGTCGTCACTAGTACACTCTTTAAAACCTTTGAACATAGCAACAAAATTGAGATCACCACAACAGATAGTTAATGGGATCTAACTTAATAGAAACCAAATGACTTACTGTAGATGGGAGATTCGGATTCACAATAGTGCTAGTTGACCGGGTTGTAGTGGGAAATGTGGAAGTCGAGCTTGACATGTTGAAGCCTGGCTCTGATACCATAAAACGAAAATTGAATTAATGTGAAAGAACTCACTATAGATTTTATTGACAATCGGTGAGTTGAGTGTATGTATATATAAAGCTTGTAGAAGTCCAGATTACAAAGTACAGAGAAAGTTGAACAACTGTACAATAGATGCATCATAGAGTGAAAAAAGAGAGGTAGTGGAGTGATAGCTAGGGCTGTTCGAGGGTTGGGTTGGGTCGGGTTACTGAGGTTTTTTCCAACTGACCCGACCTGGTCGGGTTACCTGAACTTGAAACCGAAACCGACCTAGTGTTAAGCAAAACCGACCTGGTCGGTTTGAATCGAGTTGGGTCAGTTTTGGCTCTAAGTTCAACCATGCTTGACAGAAACTCAACTGCAATAATGGGGGCGGACCAAGTTAGAAACTTAGAATAGAAGTTATCAAGAAAATAGAAAGTCAAACTGTATTAGAGAAAGAAGACTGAAATTTGTATATTTCAAGAAACCTTCTAATCTAAGTAAAAAATGACACCTAATTCTAATTGTAAATGGTTGCCTATTTGGTGTAAAAGACCATAGAAAGTAGGATATTTTGATTCTTTTCTTTAAACTTTTCCAAAAAAATTCCTTGTCTAGTTGTCTTACAATACTTGCCATTAATGTTAATCCTAACTAGAAGACTAGAAATTAAGTTAGGTTGTAATTAGGATAGAGACAACTTAGTTAAGTAGGAACTAAGTAGGTTGTAACTAATAACTAGGAAGTAGGAACTAACTACTAACTACTAAGTTAGTTCAGTTCGGGTCAGTTTCAGTTTTCTTGTGTGAAAACCGAAACTGACCCGAACCATCAGTTTATGATGTTTTACAACCTGAAACTGACCGATGCTGAAGATAACCCGGCCGACTCGGGTTGGGTCAGTCCGGGTTGGTCAATTTGGTCGGGTTGGGCCTTCTTATGAACAGCCCTAGTGATAGCTTTAGGAGATCAGTTAAAACTGGTTATCTATTCAACTGTGATTTATTTGGTTGACTTGTAATTGGACTCTTCCTGTCCTTGTCATTGTCACTGCAGAAATTATTAATGTGAAAAATTTTAAAATAAAAAGAAGTTATTAATAAGATGAATTAGAAGAGACCTGTGATACATTATACATGAGCTGGTTCTAAAAGGTGCCCTAAAAAGGGAAACTGAATTGGTTGTGGGTGATTTTAAAGAGCTCATGTTTTTCTTTTATTTTTTAAATTCAAAATTCACAAAATTCTGAGGGAATTGGGGGTTGGGAAGCAATGTGAGGAAATTTTGGCTAACCATTAAAAAATGATTTTAGCATGACACGTCTCTCTCTCTCTCCACTGTTCTTCATTTAACCCCTGCAGTCTGCTAAAAGAGTTTAGGTTAAAACTTAAACCAGGTTAATTAGGGTCGAGGAAACATGAATCTGATTCAACTTAAAGGTCAAGGGTAATGGGATTTATTTTTTCTCCTTCCGTGAATTCATGCAAGGGATTTATTCATTCTTTCAGTTTGTTTCTTCCTTTTTGGTTCATGGGGGCTACACAACAGGGTAGCCCTTCTTTTAGCTAGGTTGATATTCAACCTGATTACATGTTCACCAGTGGAGTGCTTGGAACATGGAATGAGCGAAATTGAGCTCAGGCCAAGTCCAGTGGCAAGCTAGAGAGATTGAATTGAAGGTTAGGGACTTAAAAGGTATTGGGGTTCATTTTTCTTCTTCCATGCATGAATAACATAGGCAACACATAATTAGCATTGTATTAAGGCTTTAATTTCTTTTTTCTTTTAGGTTGATGTTCAAACTTCAACCCTACTGAAATTGAAGGTTGAGGCCTCCAACAACCCAATTAATCCAATTCAATCCCATCCCAAGGCACTATAACGGCACACATTGGGGACATCTCTCCTACAGTAAGCACATGGAACAAATTGCAGTCGACGGAGAAAGTTGGTTGGTTCTTAACTGCTTAGGAAACAGGAGAGGCAAGAGTGAATAATGGATATCTTCATTTTCTTCATTCTTCTTCTTTTTGATACAGACGAAGAAATATATATTTATATATAGTCAAGCTTCCAACAATATGAAACAGATAAAAATCATCCCTGAGTAGTCTTCAATTTGATCCAACATGAAAGCCCCCCCAAGAACAAAAGAATATGAAGCCTCAATTCCACCACGATTAATTCATTGCTTGATCAGAGTTCGTAGCTTCTCTATAAAACCATCAATGTAAGAAGAGTCAAAGCCTTGTTTTAAAAATACATCTCTCAACCTCAGTCTGTTTGCTCGGACCTCTCTCCCTACCTCGTTGTCTTCGTCCATTACCATCTTCACCGCCTTGCACACGTTCTCCCTTGTGAACCACCCATCCTCCTCCCTCCTCTCCACTTCCACCCCAACCTTCAAGTCTCCACTCATCAGCCTCGCGTGGACAAACTGGTCGCCCGAGTATGGCAACAACACCAGTTGAGGCTGGTTTACTAGCGACTCGATCAGAGATGCCCATCCAGAGTGGCTCACAAAGCACCCAATAGAAGGGTGACCCAATATCAGTTGCTGTTGAACCCAGCCACCCTCAACCACGCCTCTTCCTCGAACCCTTTCGGTGAACCCCTCCGGCAATGCCTCTTCCATTGTCTCCGTCCCTATGGGCGGCTTTAGTGCCACAAAGAATGGCAATCCGGTGAGCTCAAAACCCAACACTAGTTCTTGAAACTGATCCTTCTCCAAGAAACACTCGCTTCCAAAAGCACAATACACCACCGAGCCTGCCTTGAAACCGTCGAGCCACTTGGCCCAACGATCTTCCAAGGACGACGTAGGCGGCTCGGGAAGAATTGGCCCGGATAATAGGACAATCTTCCCGTACTGTTTCTCAAGATATTCACAAAAGGGACCTTCAATCTCACTGCACGACCTGAAGCAGACGGCGTCGGAGTCTCTTAGAGCCCACGTTATCCGTTCATGGAAGGAGACTCCACTCCCGTACTCCCTGTAGGTGATGAAAGTCATTTTACGGGCTTCATGGCGATGGAGCTTGATCGATGAAGAAGGCGGGAACCCCGGAGGTTGGTGCATGAGATCATCTTCAGATAATTGGGCACCCTCTTCGAGCTTGATGCTGGCGGGAGCCAAGAGGTAGGCGATCGTTGCTGCACTGGTGATGCAGTATTGAATGGACTTGATACCGAGCCGGCGAGCCAAGGGTGGAATGCAGTGGGTGAAGTCGAAGAAGATGAAGTCAGGCTTGAGGTCTTTCAAGGCCGCTTCTACGTCGGGTTGGGTTCGGTCCATGGCAGACATGATGAGGGGTTGCAAATGGAGGGGCACATCGTTGGTGGTCTCAGCGCCGGCGGGAAGACCATCCACGTGTGGGACTACCAGAGGGACGAAGCGGATGAGATCAGGGTGGAGGTTGAAGGCTTCCAACTTGGCTCGTGCTTTGGTGGGCAACAGAAAAGAGATCCGGTGGCCTCTCTCGGCGAGCTTGTTTGAGAGGTGGAGGAATGGAGTCAGGTGGCCAAAGGCGAACCAAGGATACATCACCACATGAAAGGTGCTATCAGTGCCCATTATCTTCCTATCACAGAAAGGAAACAACAACGGAAAGGAGGAAGAAAGTAAAACTGATTGCTCAAAACTCGTAATGAACAAGTCCCTCTCCCAAAATCTCTCGTGTTGCTCTTAACTGAACTCTCTCCCAATGGCCAATACACACCTGGTTTTTAGATATAAGAGTCCAATACATAGGTGCTCTTTAACTGACCTCTCTTTTCTCCCTTTCTCCCTCTCATCCCTCTCGTGTAGCCACGTGGCTCTCCCTGTCCCACTCCCTTTCCCCTCTTTCTATGATACATCCCAATTAATTAAACTATGCCCTCTCCTAAAATCTCTCATATTTCTCTACACTTGGTCTTTAGATGTAAGATTCCAATTCCTAGGTCTTCTTAACTAACCTCTCTCTTTCCTCCTTTTCTCCTTCTCCATGTGGCTCTCCCTCTTCCTATGACACATTCCAATTTATTATTTATATATTGTTTTAAAATATCCTTACTGTTTTTAACAATTGACATTATTATTAAGTACTAACGGAGAATAATAAAATGTCAAATTTACCCTATACTATTCCTCAAATATTCAAAATAAAACCCATATGATAAAAAAATTTGAGGAATTAATGATAATGAATCGTCATTTGCAGTTGAATTCATCGCTGCACAACCTTTCTTCAGGTGAGCTCCTCAAGTTTCTTGAGTAAAATCTTGCAGTTGTGGTCAATTTCAGCCAAGTTCTCCGTAATAGCCAAATTTACCCATTTCCTAATAGGATAACTCACCAACTTGCCAATGAGACCAGAGTTCTCTATGATAGCGGCCCTTCAAGTTATTTCTTTGTTCAAGTTAAAGGAAATCCAACTAAAGCATCCAACCCATTTCTTTGGGAGGTAAAGAAAAGAGAACTGGTGTGGAAAACAAAAACAGAAACAGAAAGGGAACTGAAATAAGGTCCAACGGCTAGAGGTGTAAAACAGGTTGTGCTGACTTGCAGGCCGTCTTGGGTTGTGCCACTCTCCCTAGGGATAATTTGAGGGGTTTGCCTGGCATGGGCCACGACCTAATCTTGTGCAGGCTTGTGGCGCTGTGCTGTGCTGCAAGCTGTAGGCCATGCCATGGGTTAGGGCCGTGCTAGGCTGGGCCATAGGTTGGGCCTTGGGCGTGGGTTGAACTAGGCCAAACTAGTTTTTTTTTTTGTTTTTTCATTTATCATTTTTATTTTTTTGTTAAGTAAAACTAAAATATTTAACTTTCCTTTGGGAACTATTTGAAAAAATAATAAATCTAACAAAGAAATGAAAAAAGTACTTAATCAAATAAGAAGTCAAAGAGACAATGACTCAAAGTGAATAACAAATTTGAGGAAAAATAGGAATTTTATTTCATTTAAATTCGAATGATACAAAGCATATAATGGTTGGATGAATGAAATATGAAAATTGGAAAATGGAATAAATTAATAAAATATAAAAAATGTAATATAGTTACAAATTGAAAATAAAAAATTATGTTATAAAAATATCAAATAAATTAAATAAAATTAAAACAAAATTTACAATAATTTAAAAAAATTCTATACAACTATTGAGTATACAAAAAATATTGAATTCATCATTTTCTCCAATTTTTCTTGAGTTTGATCATCTACTTCAGCATCCAGCCAATCATTAAAGCAGATGCACATCTCTAGACTTTCATTATTCATATAGCTTCTCGTGTCGTTCAACACCCTGGTACCTACACTAAAACAAGACTCCGATGGAACTGTAGACATCGGAGGGGTTAGTAGATCACGTGCCATGGCGGTGAGAACCGGATGATTTTTTGCATGTTCACTCCACCAAGCTAAAATATCAAAATTATTTGTTCCCTCTGAGGTGAAGGAAGAATCACCTAAAGTAAAAATTTTTTCTTGTAAATAAAAATTAAGTTTAGTAAATGAACTTGTTGTCAAGGCAGTGGATTCTTGCCTCTTATTAAATAAAAAAGTTTTTCTCTTCCACTACTGGACTCAAGTTCAAAAGTGGAAGATGCTAGGGGTGCAACTTGGGCGGGCCCAGCCCGAGCCTAAACTGGCCTAACCCGAAATTTCACACGTGTTGGGATTGGATTTTTGGTCCTCAGGCTGGGCTCAGCCCCAAAAAGTCGGGCTTTTTTATTTTTCGGGCCAGGCTTGGACCTAGCCCTTAGGTAGCCCGAACCCAGCCCGAGACCGACTCAATTAAATACATTCATACATATATATATATGTGTATATATGTAAATGTTGCATACATATTTACATATATATACATACATATTTGTATATATAACATTTGTATAGATATTTTGCATACATATTTACGCACATACATACATATTTACGCACATACATAAATATATGTGCATAAATACATTTATATATGTATAATTTTAAAGTGGGTTCATTGACCAACCCAAACCCGGCCCAGGCTCGAGCCCAACCCGAGTGCATCAAATTACAGGGTAGGCTGGGAATGTCAGGCTTGACCTTGGTCTCGGGCCTTAAGCCCAAATTTTAGGGTTGGGCCTAGGTTGACCATAAACCCAGCCCAACCCGCCTGACTTATACCCCAAGAAGATGCAACTCTAAAAGTTGTAGAATTTTTATTATTCCCTATTACTTCAAATTCATATAAACTATACATTTCAAATAATAAACTGTTAATTTCTTTTATTTTATTTTCCAATTTCAATATTCATATTTTAACAATATGTTTCAAGTAAAATATCTAAATCATTTTTCCTAATCCTAGGATCTAATATTGTAGTTAAGCAATAAAGAGGAGAAATGTTCTCTCAATATTTTTTAAATTTATTTTCATTATTTCAATAATACTTTTAAATTGTGGATTCTTTCTATATTTTGCAAAACAATCATGAATCATCATTAATTGATAAGCTAAATTACAACTAGTTAGATAATAAATACTCAATAATTCATTAGTTGCATCATAAAAATATTTTAAGAAATCTCTTATACAAATTGCTATTTCCTAGTCTTCCTCAAATATAATATCAGTGGGCATTTTTACATTATAAAAATCACTAAGAATTTGTTTGTGAGAAATACGAGATCAACTTTAGTCAGTGCAAGGCCCGTTTGAACACTGTTCGAACAGCCTTGACAGCCTTGCTTCAGGAACATCTCCATACTTTTATGCTTTATTTCATGGGGAGATATTCCCATTGCAAGGCTATGATGGTTGTTTGAACGGGCTTTGCACTGACAGAATCGCATTTCGAGAAATACAACTTTCTAACATAGCATAGGTAAAATTTCATCTATGTTTAACATCTAATATAAAATGTTTATATTTTAAACCATAATCTCGACATAAATATTTAAATTTATTTTTTTCTTGCTCCAAAACTTTTAATATATATGATTCAATTTCTAATTTTAAAAATATGAATAGAAATAATATTTAAAGCATCTTGAATACATAAATTTAAGATGTGACATGCACATATGATATAAAATAATTTACCATTTAAGCATGGTTTTAATTAAGATTTTAAAATATTTATTGTTATATCGTTATTACTAGCATTATCAAAACTAATAGATAATAATTTGTTGCCAATTCCACAAGCATGTAAAGTATTTAAAATACTTGCAGCAATAGTTGGGCTAGTATGTGGCCATTCAAACCTAGTAAAACTTAAAATTCTTTTATTTAAGAGCCAATTCTCATCAATAAAATAACCGGTAACACAAATATAACTTATGTTAAATTTAGAAGTCCAAATATCAGAAGTAATTGCAACTTTATAATTAAGATTTTATAACATATAAGTTAGATTTTGTTTATATGAACAAAAAAAATTTAAGGCATCTGATCTAATAGTATTCCTAGAATTTTTTTAAATTGTGGATTTATAGAATTATGTAACCATTTTTCGAGTTTAGTATCTTAAGTAGGGGTGTTCACGGGTCGGGTTATTGGGGTTTTCCCAACCGACCTGACCTGGTCGGGTTACCTGAGGTGGAAACTGAAACCGACCCACTGATAGGCCAAACTGACCTGGTCGGTTTGAGTCGGGTTGGGTCGGTTTCGGTTTTGCTCTTGTACAAAAGGACACCTAATTGAATTCTAATTGTAATTGCATAATGGGTTGCCTATTTGGTGTAAAAGATTATAGAAAGTTAGAAACTAGGATAGATTGCCTATTCTAATTGTAATTGCCTAATGAGCCTTCTAGTTCTAGTAGAAGACTAGTTATAGTTAAGTAGGAAACTACTCAAACTAGGAACTACCAAACTAGTAGAAGACTAGTTCGGTTCGGGTTGGGTTGGTTACGGTTTTCACACAAGAAAACCGAAACCGACCCGATATATCGGTTTATATATTTTCCCAACCCGAAACCGACCGTACTAATGAAAACCCAGCCGACTCGGGTTGGGTCGGTCCGGGTTGGTCGGTTTGGTCGGGTTGGGCATTCTTATGAACAGCCCTAATCTTAAGTTAACAAAAATGGTTGTTCAGCATGTACAATGTATTTTTCTAATTCTTGTCTCATTTTTTGTTGAGAATATTTAAAAGTACCAAAACTCCCCCATCCAATTTGTGTTTGTTTGCCCAAATGGCCAGTACCACCCTTGCTACAATAGCTAAAGTCTTTCCTACACTTTTGGCAAACAACTCTTTTTCCCTTTCCCTTAACCTCCTCTACTTTAAATGTTTTCCAAACCAGACTAATCAACTTAGTGGCCTTCTTTTCCTTTCCCTTAGTATCAGTACTAGGGGTGGAAGTTCCGTCAATACCAATAGCATCCGTATCGATGCTAATAATACCATGTTGCAACTAAATATCATCGCATTGAACATGTTGGGGATTTTATTTTGAGAGGAGCCAACCATTTTTTTAAATTCTAAAAAATAAAAAACAATTTAATTGCACTTACCCAAATTGTTAGTTCGAAATCCCAACTTGATTTCAATGGTTGAAGCCTTTCAATTCCAAGACTTCAAGCCACCCAAATTGCTAACTTGAGACTTGAGCTATTGAGCAAGCCTTCTTCTTGTTGAAACTTCAATAAAATTGAGAATTGGAGAATCAAAGAATGTATGAGAGATTGAGATTTGAGAAAGTATGAGAACTAGAAAAGAGATTAAGAGAATTGTTGAATTGGTGTGATGAGAATGGTGGAGGATTTGACTATTTATAGGAATTGAAAATAATTCAATTGCCCAAAATACCTTAAAAACTAACTTTTTTTTTAGTTATTGGGAGGGGTATTTTGGTTATTATAAAGTCATTTATCACTTTACCCAAAATGCCCCCCCCCAAAAAAAAATATATGCTATATAGTTGTCGGGGAGCATTTGTGTCATTCTTTCTCCCCCCAAAACCAAAATACATAAATACCCACCTTATATAGTTATTTATAGTTGTTGGGGGGTATTTCTGTAGAAAAAAACCTCCAAAAAGTTGAAACTAGCCGTTTGGCCCCCCCCAACGGTTAGTTCATCGGGTAGGCCCAACATGGCCTGCTATGGTTCCACAGGCCATGTCGTACTGCGGGTTGGGCTGTGCCGGCCCGTGGACCGGGAACCCTAGGCCCAGCACGACCCAAACCATTGTGCTGGCTTGGCATGGCCCGTGTGCCTTCAGGCCATGTCGTGCCATGGGTTGGGCCGTGCCAACCCATGGACCTAAAACCTTAGGCCCAGAGTGGCCTGGACCATCGTGTCGAGTCTGGCATGGCCCCGTGGTCCAGTCCGATTTACACCTCTACCAACGGCTACATTTCACACCCTCTTACTTTTTGTCTTTTGGGTAGGAGGGTTTGACATTCAGACTACCCAAGTTTGCCCCGCGTTGATTTCAACCTATTTATTACAAATTTATCAGCTCATTAAAGACATCTATTTTCTACCTCTAGAATCACAAGCCATCTACCTTCATCTCGACTCATTACAACTCATAAGATCCCATTTATTTGTGTAGGATAGAACAATAACTCTTACAGGTTGGCGATCGTCTATCTTGAGGGAACCTGTGAATGATGGTTTTTTGTTATTTCTTTTGGGTGTGTTTTAATTTGTTGTTGTAGATTGTGATGGGTTGTGCAAGGTCAGGTACAACCTACACTCGAGATGGGCAGGTATTAAGGAAACAATTATGGAAAGGCAAGACAAAACCATTACATAACGTCATGCATCATTCTCCCCATTCATGAGAGGCTCTCGGTGTGCATGTCTCCATTCAAATTCAAATTCTTTCTGTACAGCTGTCAATGTAATCTATAAATTTATTGTAAATCACTCAATCAATACAAGAGGAAAACATTTTGTTATCTCTATTTTCTTTTGACCTTTTATGGTATCAGAGCCTTCAAGACCAATGTCCATTTTTTCAGCCATGGCTACTTTTGGGAATTCATCATCTGTTACATCCTCTACCCAAAGCGACTCCCGAACTCAGCATTATGTTGTTCCGTGGATTACCCTCTCCCATCTTACCAATTTAATCTTTGTTAAACTTGACCATACCAATTTTCTTCTCTGGCTTACCCAAACGGTTCCGGCACTACGTGGGCATCGTATCTTTGACTATGTTGATGGATCATTTCCCTGTCCACCACAACATGTTGAGGATTCCACTAGACAACATATAGTCAATCCCTTGTATTTTCTCTAGCAAGAATAGGATTAGTTGATCCTTAGTTGGTTACTTTTGTCTCTTATAGAACTTGTTTTAGCTCAATTAGTTGGTTGTTCTTCCTCCAAATGTTATGGAACACTCTTCATCGCCTATTCCCATCCTCCCACAAAGCAAGGATCCATGATCTCAAGCTCGAATTGGCACTGGAGAAGAAAGGAACTCTCTCCATGTCTAAATACATTCAACATGTCAAAGGTATTGCAGACTCATTGGCAGCATCCAATTATGAGGTTTTTGATTCGGCCCTACAACCGCACCAACTTCCGAAAATTGCAGGTTAGTTGCCAACTCTATGGTTATGTGGGTCACATTGTGGCAACTTGTCAATGGTATCTTGCTCTTACTAGTTTTGCACCTAATCAACATGGTTCTGCCCTCATGGCTTCCTCCTCTTCTACATCTCCTGATCCAAATCGGTACCCCGACTCTGGGGCAACAAACCATATCACACCTAATCTCCAAAATCTATCCACATATGATGAATATCAAGGCAACGATCATATTGTAGTTGGTAACGAGGAAGGTTTGCAAATCTCTCACGTTGGCTCTTTTGTTTTGAACACTTCCACTGGTTCTTTCCATTACGTCACATTCTTCATGTTCCCCATATTACACAGAACTTGATTTCTGTAAGCCAACCATTACCTAGTACCAGCATCAATAATGGAGGTTGTGCTCTCATTGGTGAACGTACTACTACTACAGTTTGGCATCATAGACTCGGCCATCCGAGTCTTAAAATAACAAACCATATTATGTCTAAGTTTCATCTTCCCATCTCCAATAAGAAGCTATAGTTTTGTGACTCGTGTCAGCTTGGAAAGAGACATCGGCTACCATTCGCATCCACTTCATCTGTTGTCTCAACACCATTAGAGATTATTTACTTGGATATTTGGGGTCCTTCTCCCTATTATTCTTCTTCTGGTCATTGGTATTACTTGTTATTTGTTGATGGCTATAGCAAGTACTCTTGTATCTTCCCTTTATATTCCAAGTTTCAAGTTCCACCTATTTTTCTACAATTCAAAGCCAACATTGAAAATAAATTAAATTTCAAAATCAAGAGCCTCCGCATTGATGGTGGCACTGAATACAAATCCTTAGCATCATTTCTTCAGTAGGTCGGCATCACTCATCGCCTCACATGCCCTCACACTCTAGAACAAAATGGAGCTTCAGAGCGTTGCCCCCGCCACATAGTTGAAACCGGCTTAACTCTATTTGCCAGCTCATCAATACCCAAATCGTATTGGGTTGAAGCCTTTGATGTTGTCGTCCACTTGATTAATTTCATGCCAACTCCTATACTGAACATTCTCTCGCCATGGGAAAAGTTGTTTGGCACTCAAGCTAACCATAAAATGTTATGGATTTTTGGATGCTCCTGCTTCCCCTTCATTCGTCCTTATCAACGCAACAAGCTTGATTACAGGTCTGCTCCATGCGTTTTCCTTGGATACAATACTCATCACCATGGCTACAAGTGTTTAGACATTAACACTAAACACCTTTTCATATCTAGACATGTGGTGTTCGACGAAAGCAATTTTCCCTTTGCCTCACCTCCCCAACCCACATCTCCCTCTAACTCACCATTACCGTCCATCCTTGGGCCTCCACCAGTTAGATATCCATGCAATAATCCTGTTCTTCCAACATCAACTACGTCTCCTATCTCTGCACCAGTCCAACCTGCTTCCTTACAATCCTCTCCCACCCCATCTACTCCTCCATCACCTTTGTTTCCCCTACCATCAACCCACATTCAGAACCATGACAGCTCCTGTGACCAACCTATCTCTACCCTTCTCTCCAATGCACAAGTTGAACCCACACATACCATGCTTACTAGATCCAAATGTGGAATAGTTAAACCTAACCCTAAGTATGCCATGCTTACCAGCCCACTTGAAGAAACCGAACCCACATGCTACTCTCATGCTTACAAGGGCCCGTGATGGATACTTGCTATGGCTGAGGAATATCAAGTTCTTATAAGAAATGGCACATAGACCATAGTTCCACCCCCCATGGACAGAATATAGTTGGTAACAAATGGGTGTTCAAGATTAAGCGTAAGGTTGTTGACACGATTGGTAGGTTCAAAGCCTGTTTGGTAACCGAAGGCTACAATCAAGAGGTTGGGCTTGATTACAATGAAACATTCAGTCCAGTTGTTAAACCCACCACCATTAGAGTTGTTCTTTCTATTGGTATCTCATTCAGTTGGGAAACTCATCAACTTGATGTTTCCAATGCTTTTCTACATGGCCATTTAGAAGAGGAGATTTACATGTGATAGACCATTGAATTTGAGGATCCAAAACACCCCACCTATTTTTGTAAACTTCACAAATCCCTATATGGGCTTAAACAAGCTCCAAGAGCTTGGTTCAAGCATCTTCATGACTACCTTCTCACTATTGGATTTCAAGATTCAAAGGTTGATTCATCTTTATTTGTCAGACGAACATCATCTAGCACCACATTCTTTCTTGTCTATGTGGATGCTATCTTGATCACAGGCTCTAACCCTTCCACAGTTCAGCATGTCATCACTGACCTCACTATTCAGTTTCCTCTCAAAGACCTTGGGAAGCCCCACTAAGAATGGCTTACACTTGTCCCAACACAAGTACATACGAAATTTGTTGCTTCGTACAAAAATGCATGAATGCAAAGCCAGTAATACTCCAATGGTAGCTTCTACCAAACTCACTTCTTTTTGTGGTACTCTTGTCCCCAACATAACTGAATACAGAAGTGTTGTTGGGGCCTTACAGTATGTGACCCTCACACGACCTGAAATTGCTTATTCTATCAACAAGGTTTGCCAATTTTTGGCTAAGCCTACAACTAATCATTTGTCAACTGTCAAGAGAATACTTAGATACCTCAAATCCACTATTGACCATGGCCTTCTCATTCGACCAACCAAGTCATTCTCTCTTGAAACTTTCTCAGATGCTGATTGGGCAGGCTGCACTGAAGATCATCGATCACATGGTGGGTTTTGTATCTATCTTGGTTCGAACTTAGTTTCTTGGAGCTCCCGCAAACAACAAATTGTTTCATGGTCCATTACAAAATCAGAATACAAGAGTATCGCCATAGCTGTTGCTGAAATTTCATGGGTACAAATGCTTCTCACTGAGTTGGGCTTCTCCTCTTCATCACCACCAACACTTTGGTGTGATAACTTAGGAGCCACATATCTTTCAGCGAATCTAGTTTCTCATGCATGAACTAAACACATAGAACTCGATATCTTGTTTGTTTGTGAAAAAGTGGCTAATAATTCACTCCGGATGAGAATTCTCTCTACCCATGATCAGATCGCCGATATTCTTTACCAAACCTCTCCCTAGCCCCAGATTTCATTTTCTTCGTGACAAGTTTTGTCCCTTCACGGTTCACTTGAGGGGGGCTATTAAGGAAACTAGTATGGAAAGGCAAAACAAAACCATTACATAACGTCTTGCATGATTATTCTCATTCATGAGAGGTTCTCGATGTGCATGTCTCCATTCAAATTCAAATTCTTTTTCTATAGTTGTCAATGTAATCTATAAATTTATTGTAAATCACTCAATCAATACAAGAGGAAAACTTTTTGTTATCTTTGTTTTCTTTTGACCTTTTAGCAGGTTGTTGCTCTTTGTCTTCCTCGACATGGGTAGCTACTTTCTGACGAGTTTAAGCCACCGTAGTTCTTCTCTAGGAACATTAGTTAATGGGTATTGTGAGTATTTCTGAATTGATTCAGACATATATTTTTCAGCCAACCTCATGGATCACCTCTTACTGGAAACATGTGTAGCAATATTGGACAAGACTATTTCAAAAGCATCTGATGATTCCTGCCTTATTTTTTTTTCTTCTTCATATCTTTAGTCTCTTCTTCAGACACCTCAACAATTTTAATGGCTTTTGTTTTCCTTCTCCCCTTCTTCTGAACCAAGACATCTTCTTTTTGGACAACCTCATGGGCCACTTGGTACCGTAAACATGCATAGTAGAGGATCCAGTGGTTGGATCATTTAGATTAATCCATGTGCGCATAGCAGAGTTTAGATTTTCTTATTGGTCAGGTTATAATATAATAGTGGGGTATGGATAGTTTCTATCTAGAATTGACAATAGAAATGTTATAAAGAGAGATGGAGCCACAACAATCACTATCTACTAATCACTTCTCTACATCTACTTTATTTGGCAATTTCCCGCTAGATTTGATGGCATTATGTGTTCTGATATTAACAACAACATGTAGCATGTCCCTCATTATGATTTTGTTGTTCCTTCACTAATTTCTGATGAGCATGTGATTTTGGTTCGGTCAAAGGATGAAGGATATTATTGGGTTTTAAAAAAGTTTTATATGTCATATAGTGTCATGTGTGTACGAATTTTGATGGAACATTAATAATAGGGGTAGAGCTAGTCAATTGTCATAAACAATAGGGGTGGTGTAAGACAATAGTTAAATAGTAGAGTTTGTCAATTAACTAAACAGTAGGGATAGTTTAAGATATTTTCCTAATAAAAAATATGATGTAAAATTAGTCACTTTCTAAATTCTGGTAGATTATTTCTTTTCTAAAGATTATATTTATTAACTTAATTTAATTAACTTTGTTACTTTAATAAAACAACAAAAACTAATAAAATTAATTTCATTAGTTATTAAAAAATTAATAAAAACTTTCTATTTGTAAAAATTAATAGAAATTACATGCTAATCAAACTATGTTTAGTTATTAAGATAGAAATTGAAAATTACTTGAATAAACTTTAATTGCATAATTCATGACATCAGTCCAAACTTCAACTTTCATTAAGTGAAATAAAGTTACCACATGAAACACTAAAGTAATTACTTGCAAAACTAGACAATGCACTATCAAAACCACCACCTCCATTAAAAATAAACATAGACAAAACTCCTTGGAACACTAAAACTAAGATCACGAGACACTAAGACATTAATAAAAAAGACACTGTGTATGTTATGGGCCCGAGCGTAGGATCACGTCACGGGTCACTCCACTGCTGGAACCTCAGATCTTTCATTGCCCTTGGCCTTGCGTACAAGCCCTATTTTGACTATCTCGTGGGTGATTTGTCCAAGAGATCACCCGAGCTCTCCCAATGGGTGATTTGTCCAAGAGATCACCCGAACTCTCCTTACTCTCTTTCTTGACTGCGAAAAACTGAATGCTTTACTTCAATTTGTAGCTCCTTAAATAGGAGATTACAGAAGAAAATTCCTAATTAAACTCAAACTTCTAATTACCTACTGTAATTGGTAACACACTCTTACTTAAGATAAGATAAGGGATGAGGATAAGGCTGGTGGTGAGTTCTTTTGACGTGTCTAGATAAGGGTGGGCCCACCCCTATGAGCTATCGTGTGGGCCCCGCTCTGCTGCTGCTGCCGGGTGCATGCGCATGGCTCATGGTTTCGCTACCGCGTAGTGCGTGCGTGCGGCTCATGGTGCGTGCTGCTATGCGCGTTGCCGAGTGGTGCGTGCTGTTGGGCGGCCCGCTGTGCGTGCTACTGCCTATGCCTGCACCGAAGTGTGCTGCCCGGTGGTGTGTCCATAACATCACACCCCTCCCGGACTACGAGCTTGTCCTCAAGCTCGAATTGGGTGTCGAAGACACCCTCAAAGGAATCCTGAATGGCTTTGCCCTCCCTGGATCGGGTTCCTATGGAGGGGGTTCATGCTCCTCTTCCTCTTGTTTCACCAGGAGGCAGAAAGGTCTCTTGCACCTGTGCCCTGTTGAGTAGAGTTCATCGCAATTAAAACATTGCCCCCTTGCCCTACGTTCTGTCATCTCCGCCCTAGACAAGTGCTTAATAGAGGGTGTACCGCCGCTACTCCCCACACTGGATGCTGATCTGGAATTGGTGCTCGTTTGTGTCTTTCGTTCTGGGCTGGCTGCTGGATATGGGGCCATTCTGAGGGGTTCCCTGTTGGCTGCCAACGAAGACCCTCCTTCCGTAGGCTTCGGGTTTGTCCAAGCCGCTGCTGGGCATCCCACGTTGAACGGCCCTCGGCTAATCTATAGTTTGCGCTCGAAGGCCCGGGCCAAATTCATTGCCGTGACCAGGTTAGGCGGGCTCTGCATCTCTACATCCACTCTCAAGGGTTCGGCTAGACCAGCTGTGAACATATCCACCTGCTGGTTTGGCGTACTGACGAGGCCCTGGCGAGAAGGGTCTAAAACTGCCACTGATACTCTACGACGGTCCTGGTCTCCTTGAGGTTAATGAGCTCCCCCAAAGGGTTGCTCGTTAATGGGGGCCCGAACCAGAGGAGGCAATACGACTTGAACTGGCCCCAACTAAGGCCTGGTTCTTCCTGCTCTACTCGGTAGAACCAGAGTTGTGCTTCATCGGTCAAGTGGAATGCTACCAGGTTGACCTTGTCCTTCTCTTCCGTGCGCTGATTGCGGAAGAATTGCTCACAGCGGTAGAACTAGCCGAGTGGGTTGCCACTACCGTTGTATGAGGGGAACTCTAGACGATTGTATTTGGGTATGATTGTTGATGTCGGTGTGTCGTTCTGTCGCTCACCGGAGCCCTCTGTCCGATCTGGGCGGTGGCTGTGGTTAGTGGCTGCCCCTTCAGGGCTCCCTTCCCTGGTGGTGAAGTATAACTCCAGTAGACGCCAAAGTTCCCTGATGTCCTCTTTAACTTCTCTTACCTCCGCATGATTTTCCGCGAGACGGTGTTCCAGCTCGTGAACCTTGGACGATAGTTGCTCCATGTCGCCCATGACGCTTGGCTCTGATACCAATTTGTTATGGGCCCGAGTGTAGGATCGCGTCACGGGTCGCTCCACCGCTGGAACTCAGATCTTTCCTTGCCCTGCGTACAGACCCTATTTTGACTATCTCGTGGGTGATTTGTCCAAGAGATCACCCGAACTCTCCCAATGGGCGATTTGTCCAAGAGATCACCCGAACTCTCCTTACTCTCTTTCTTGACTGTGAAAAACTAAATGCTTTACTTCAATTCGTAGCTCCTTAAATAGGAGATTACAGAAGAAAATTCCTAATTAAACTCAAACTCCAACTTGAACTCAAACTCCTAATTACCTACTGTAATTGGTAACACACTCTTACTTAAGATAAGATAAAGATAAGATAAGATAAGGGATGAGGATAAGGCTAGCAGCGAGTTCTTTTGACGTGTTCAGATAAGGGTGGCCCACCCCTATGAGCTGTCGTGTGGGCCCTGCTCTGCTGCTGCTGCCGGGTGCATGCGCGCGACTCATGGTGCTGCCGCCGCGCGGTGCGTGCGCGCGGTGCCGCTGTCGTGCAGTGCGTGCGCGCGGCTCTTGGTGCGTGCTGCTGTGCACGCTGTCGAGCGGTGCGTGTTGTGCGCTGCCGGCGGTGCGTGCTGCTGTGCGCGCTGCCGAGCGGTGCGTGCGGCGCGCTGTCGGATTGCTGTGCGGCGCTCTTGGCGGTGCGTGCTGCTGGGCGGCCCGCTGTGCGTGCTGCTGCCTATGCCTGCACCGAAGTGTGCTGCCCGGTGGTGTGTCCATAACAGTGTATTATTAATTTGTATCAACACTACCAAAATTTTCTAGTTGCCACCAACTAAATAGTCTTCTTTCTCAAGATCATCTTCCACCTGTATCACTTCTTCCATTTCAAATTGAGAAAGCCTATTTTTTAGGTTTGAAATCTCAACCCTTAGTCCTTCAACATGATTTTCAAATTTCCTACACTTCCAACAAAATCTCCTTAACTACTCATAATTGACATAAAAACTTTTATGTTAAAGAAATCAATTATTTGCTTCATTACTATCAAAGATGTATTTTGTTCTAATTCTTTCTTGTTAGGTGTTTATTTTCCATTTTCCACAATCTCCATTTGTCTTCTTCAAGTCTAATAATAATTATAGTTCTAAAGTCTTTATTAATGTCTTCAACAATCATTCTTGGAGGTGAAATTCGCAATTGAGTACTAAATTCATTTAATAAGTTCTTGAAGAAAATAATGGCTTCAAATGATACAACCATTATTCTGCAATACATAACAAGAATATAATGCACAATACATTCCCCTATTTCTCACATATGGCAAAAGCTTGGGTTTGTGTACACAATACCCAAACTGGTCTGGGCCCCTAACTTGCCATCTGGCCTACATTAAGATGAAGAGATCAAGCATTCAATGAATCCCACCTGAAATACTATTAATTGGGTCAAAAACCATTTAAAATTCATAATAGTTTTATTTGTTTTTTATCAGAATTTGTGTTTTAAAGGAAATAATTGAATGGGATTAAAAGTAATGCTGAACTTGGGAGTCTATAAATAAGAGTATAAAACCAAAAAAACCCTATAAATGATGCATAAATCGGATGATTCAAGATGCTTGTTTACGGTGTGGGTGGGGCTCATCAAACTGGTCATAAATTAGATGTATGGCTTTGATCAATAGTTAGCATATTATGGTGTCCAAACTGGTTATGGGTCCTACCTCCCTGAATCCACACGTTTGCCTCAATATACGTTCAGAATCAAGAGACATCTTGGCTCTATGACACGTACATAATTTGCAACCTGTACCAACCTTTGAAGAATAATTAAACCTTATGTCACCGGGCCAAACAAAAGTTTAAGATATTGGGTGTGCCAAAAGTTAATATAATCATGCTTCTCTTTTATGAATTCTATATAGAATTATCAATTGTCGATCCATGAATTTCGACGCATTTCAACTCAAAAGTATTGTTCAATGTGAAACAACATATTCGGATTTCTCCATGCTAATTTCACACCATCATCACTCCACTTTAATGATCATTTTATTTTCACCAATGTAATGAGTAATGACCAAGTGTGAGACTTGCAGTCAGGTTTCCGATGTAATGAGTAATGACCATTTTATTTTCATCATCATCACTCCACACCATCGTCAGTCAGGTTTCTCTAATTCTTTCTTGGCTACTGAAGTGAAAATTATTGGAATCCATTCCAATACCACCTAAATTGTCTTCTACGTGCTATGTCTTTGACAATGCCAATGAATCAATGGCAAGTTTATTTGTCTGTTTCTCTTTTAGTTTTAGCACCATAAAAATCTATCTGTGCATACTCCATACATCTAGAACATTGTCGGTCCAGATGGAGATGGTACCCTCATTTTTATATCAATAAATTTAAAATAAAAGGGTAAATTTTGTCATAAAAAAATCAATAAATATTCTAAGGTTATTGGCGCTTTTTAATGTATATATGTATGTATGCATGTATGTATGTGTGTATGTATGTAATTAGGTTTGGCTTGAATTGAGATATGGTCATATGATGGGTTTGGGCTACCTAAGGGCTAGGTCTGAGCCTAGCCCCCAAAAAATTAAAGAAGCTGTACTTTTGGGCCTAGGCCTATCCCAATGATTGAAAATCCCAGCCCAATTCATGTAAAATTATGGGTTGGGTTGTCTAAGCTCAGGTTGGGCTTGCCCAAGTTGCACCCCTATTTGGAATCAGAATCAAAATATCTACTGTTTGGTTGGTTATAATTGAAATATGATTCTCATTCCTAATGGAATGGCATTCTCCACTTGAGAGAATGATCATTTCCTCCCCTTCTTTGTGAATGAGAACCCCGTTGGGGTCAATTCTGATTCCAATTTACGTCTAAGCCAAATAGGTGGAGGAATAGATTATTCCAATTTCAACTGTGAGCCAAACAGAGCCTTAGAAGATTTGACGGTCAAACCCTTCAACCTGTGATCTAGTGTGATAAAAACAGTTGTCCAAGCCTGACAATATTGCTTCTATTGAAATCAAAATAGGGTACAAGTAGTACCCAATTATCTGAATTCAAATTTGAATTTGATCCGAATTTGATCCATCAATAATTGGGCCAAATATGGATTCCACCTTATTCGATCAAATACAATCCAATTCAATTCGATTAAAATATATATGCTTATATGTACTTAAAATTTATATTGTAACTTTTAGTAAAGTTGGTTTGGATGTTGTATTTTCATTACATTGTCATAGGTTCTAGTTTAAATAATTTTTAATTCATTTTGTTCATAAAATATAATGTTAAAATCATTTTTAAACTATTTTAATAATAAAATATAATAGAATCCGACTCAAATTCTAATGCAAACAAATCAAATTTGGATTTATCTATATATCGATTCGTGCAGCACTAAATCAAAGGTTTATAAAACCAGACCGGACAGGGGAACCATTCTGGGGTCTGGTTCCCAGGTCGAATGGTCCAATCGTTCAGTCCGAACGGATGGCTCGATCTGATAGAAAAAAATAAAAACGGCCAAAACTGTTGTTCAGGTTGATGGTTTGACCACCTGATTCAACGGTTCACTAAATAAATCAACAGTTTTTTTACAAAAAAACGATTTTGGGGTAAAACAGAAACTGATTCTCAGTTTTTCCGATCAGACAGTCCGATTCGATTTTAAAAACCATGATCAAAATAGTTCTCTCTCTCTCTCTAATACCAGAAGTTTATTTCTCGTGGAATCACAGTTTGACATGATCAGTTACTTACTCTGGTTCTCTGACTGCACATTCACAAGAAGCATATACCTTTTGCTTAACGCTTCCTAATCTCATTGGCCCGTATTTTCCTGCCCGGTTTGAAGTTTGAACTAGGATACAGGAAGGACTTGTAACGTACTAACGTTAACGCTAAATTGAACTAGGACTAATTCAAAGGGTAGACTAAGCCCACCTGATTTTTCTCGTGATTTGGTTGTCAAACCACAAACCCAATTTCCAACTTCAGGCTAGATCCAGTCCATTCCAATTGGGCCTATTTAATTCTCTATTAACTCCTACTTACTAACAAATCCAATAAACCATGACCTTGAAAATATCTGCAGTTAGCCTCCTTGGATATCTAAGAGGACTTTTGTGAGGTTTTGGAATGAAAGGTGAGAATAGAATCTTCGTACAGCATACAAAATGGTTCCTTTGAAGCTTCAAAACCCCCCCTTAATGAAAGAGTGCTTTAATTAGGTCTAATGGGTACCTGAATTGGCCAATACAAACCCAGATGATCTTCTTAAAGTCTCCTATAATAAAAGGAAAGCTCCAACTGGCCAATCCATCTATATTAATTATTATTCTACAGGTAGGCTCCTAAGTGTTAGGTAGGTACGTAAATGGTTCCTTCTCAAAGAAGAGCTCTATAAGTCTTTGTTTGTTGAGTTTCTGATGGATGATGGATGGCATCTAATTAATATCTCTGAAGAAGTGAATAAGTACTACTATTTGTGCCCGTGGATGGTCCCATAATCCAGTACCCCAATTACCTCCCAAACTTTGCTTCAAATGGGTTCATATTTGATTATTCTTTTGTTGACATACTGAGATAAAAATATTACAAATCAAGGGTTCTTATTAATTAAAGATTACAATCAAGTGGTGGGTCGTCGAGATTTTTTGGTAAGGGTTTCAGGGTTGTTTTTTTAGCAGTTAGGGATTGTAGGTATTATTAACCTAATGCATGAGGATTCATGCCTTAGAACTCTCCTTGTATTTATCCTTAGGGTAAAATATTAAAGCCTCCACCGTAGAATTGAAAAAACCTGCTGTTACTTCCCTTTTATTTTTGTTTTAGACGAAAAATATTGGTCAAATGTATTAGTATTTTGAATATAATACCCATTTTACCCTTATATTTATCAATTCATATGGAAATTTATTAAAATATTCTCAAAAGAATCTTTCACTTTCAATGAAAAAATTATCAAGATTGAAAAGAATAAAATAATTTTACTTCATAAAAATGTTAGATCTAGTAAAGTCTAAAAGAACAAATTTGACATTTTAAATTATATTGAAAGATGACTTAATAAATTGTAAGGATAATTTCATAACTTTGAAGTCTCCGTTACTGCGATAAAGATGGAAGAGCACCAACTACAGATTTCTGTGAAACTACGCAGGGGAGATCTTTGTTAAAGTGAAACCTTGGGGGAAATTATTATGATTATCAAAACCTTTGAGATAACTATGGTTTTGAAAATCGGATCAGACCAGTTGACCCGAAAATCGATCAGACAATCAGTTCTGTTTCACCTTAAAACCGCTCACAGGCCAAAAACCATTAATTTGATCAGTGACCCACTGACCCAGGTAATTGATCCGTCGACCTGGAAAACAGTTTATGATGTTTCTATTTTAGTTATTTTTTATTTTTTAAATCAAAATGAACCATCTGTTCGAACAAGACAGTCGGACCATTCAACCCGGAACCGGTCTCCAAAACGGTTCCGTGTCCGGTCCGGTTTTTAAATCTTTGAGAGTTGAAATAACCCTTCTCTCTTCTCTCCACAACTGATGAAATCAAATCAAATTTTGAATTCAAACATACGTACCTGTTTAAGGTTACCTAAGGATCCATCCCATTTATTTGGCAGTTTGAGATGGTGAGCTATAAGTAATCAAAGAGGGTGGTTATTTAATTGGGAATCAGAAATGAAAGTTGTTTGGCATACAGTTCATCCAATAAAAAAATAAATAAATAGAGTAGGACCCAGTAGGGGGTATATTTTCTTATCTAACACTGCCAAACTCCTTGAATTTGCAAAAATTCCAATCTAACGACTGATAATAGGGGAAGAGAATGAAGGAGAAAACTCAGTATGGGGACCTGAAGGCTAAATAGATGGTGAGGGCCGTGAGGCAACCAACCCATCAAACCCTAGAAAGTGACTTTTTTTCAGTTCACCTGAAGAGCATTAAGAAATTAAGAAACCTGGAAACAACAAAATTTGGAGAAAATAAAAAGCTCGGTCAAGCCAAAGCTCACCCATATGCATGCAAATATCATATTCTTGTATAGCGTGTATTGAAGCAGCCGAGCGTTTGGTGTGTTAGCTCATCTCCCTCCTCAAATTTCTCACATCTTCTGCACCCCTTCAACCCTCCCCTTCTCTGGAACTGTCTCCCACAATGGCATTACCAGTGAAGGCACCGGTCTCCGGTGACCGGAAAGCCCCATACAGAATAGAAACCAAGAATCTTTCTTACAAGTTATGTCGGAAAATTGATGAATACGACTGGTTGTGCTGCGGCCATGGGAGCTCCAGGAGTGCTACTAAATACATTCTGAAGAATGTAGATTGCGTGGCCAAGGCTGGGGAGATCACTGCTATTGCTGGACCTAGTGGAGCTGGAAAGACCACACTGTTAGAAATTCTTGCAGGGATGATTCCACCAGGTAGAATTTCCGGTCAGGTTCTTGTCAATGATCAGCCCATGGGTGCTGCACATTTTCGGAAAGTGTCGGGCTACGTCACCCAGCACGATGCACTCTTCCCGCTGCTAACAGTCGAAGAAACACTCATGTACAGCGCCCGTCTGAGGGGATGTGGTGGGCGTAGTGTGGCTGCAGCGAGAGTGAAAGAACTCCTGAAAGAACTGGGGTTGGATCATGTGAAGGATTCGAGGATTGGCGGAGATTCAGCTCGTGGGATCTCAGGCGGTGAGAAGCGCAAGGTCTCCATTGGAGTTGATTTAGTCCATGACCCATCTGTTCTTTTGGTCGATGAGCCAACGTCAGGTCTGGATTCTGCATCAGCTCTCCATGTCGTCACGCTGCTGAAAACTATGGTGGTTAACCAAGGTAAGACAATTGTGTTGACCATCCATCAACCTGGTTTCCGCCTTCTCGAGCTGTTCAATCAAGTTGTTTTGCTATCAAATGGAACTGTTCTTCACCATGGATCAATGGATTTCCTCGAGAAGCGGCTTAAGGATGCTGGCCACTACATTCCGTGCCATGTCAATGTGCTTGAGTTCGCCATTGGTGTTACAGAGACTCTGGGTATACAAACCTCGTCGGCTCTTGAAGGCCAATTGTTGATTGAGGATAAAGCTGCTGAAAATCATCAGGAAGAAGACGAGCAACAAAAAAAGCGGTTGACGACAACTTCGGCATCTGATTTTATCGAAGAAAAGCATATTTTCTACCCAAATTCTCGATTTCGAGAGGTCTTAATTCTAAGCCAGAGATTCTGCAGCAACATATTCAGAACCAAGCAACTTTTTGCGGCCCGAATGATCCAAGCCTTAGTCGCCGGAGTTGTGCTGGGAACCATTTTCATGAATGTCAACAATGACACCACCCGGGTCAGGTTGCAGACGCGACTCGGGTTCTTCGCTTTCAGTCTCACTTTCTTGCTCTCTTCAACAACAGAAGGGCTACCGATTTTCTTACAGGAGAGAAGAATTTTGATGAGAGAGACCTCCAGAGGAGCTTACAGAGTCTCGTCCTACGTAACGGCCAACACCCTGGTATTCCTCCCCTTCCTTCTACTGTTTGCTCTTCTCTACAGCGTTCCAGTATATTGGCTAGTGGGTTTGAGAAGAGAAATCGATGGGTTTCTATACTTCTGTTTGGTGGTTTGGGTGGTGGTGTTGATGTCGAATTCATTTGTGGCATGTTTCAGTGCTCTCGTGCCAAATTTCATCATGGGGAACTCGTTGATTGCTGGGTTCATGGGTTCATTCTTCCTCTTCTCTGGGTATTTTATATCCAAGAACAGCATACCCAAGTACTGGATCTTCATGCACTACTTGAGTTTCTTCAAGTACCCATTCGAGTGCTTTATGATAAATGAATATGGGGGAGAAAAGGGAAGGAGAAGGTGTTTGCAGAGTGAGGGAGGAGTCTGCATTTTTTATGGGGATGGTTTCTTGAGACAGCAAGAGTTGAAAGACTTGGAGAAATGGAACAATTTAGGGGTGATGTTTGGATTCATCGTTGGGTACAGAGTGCTTTGTTATTTGATTATGTGGTACAGATGTTACCGGACCAGAAATTAGAGTTTCTCTCTCATCCATTAATTAAATGTAAAAAGATGTTGAGGGCTTTATCTGTCCAATAGTTGATAATTACAGCTATTTAGAATTTTTTTTTTTGTACTACCAAGATTTCTTGCATAAATATTGCAATTATATATTGTATTGGATGTAATCTCCTTCTATTGTCTGTTTTAACATGAGAGGCATTTCTTTTAATCTCATAGATTAGAAATTGTCTATTAAGGGTTGTACTTTTGAAGGTCAGGTTTTATGTTTCATTTATCTATCATCAATAAAACCTTTTCTTTTCTCCAAAAAAAAAAAAAGTCTATTAAGGGTTCAATGACTTCAATCTCAAGCCAATGTGCAGATGACCCGGCTGTAGTTGCATGAAGAGTCCAGATGAACTGCACATCATGGCTGTGTTAGTGGCTGTTTAACTGATAATAGTGCATATAAATGTCCCACAACCACTCCAATCTCTCATTTCACTTGATGGCTTGTTTACATGGGGTGTTTAATTTAGTATTAGTTAAACAGCCTCTAATACAGCCATCAAATGCAGCTAATTTGGACTCGTCCCAAGGTGATTTTGGTAATTTTAATGGCAAATTAATCATATCTCCGTTAAGGGTTCAGCCAAATACACCCCTCAATTTTACCTAATAACTTATACTCTTTTGATAACCGAACAAGATTACAAGATGTTTCGACAAAAAAGTAAAAAAGAAAAAGAACGTAGAATTTGCAATATTAGTACAAATATGAAAGTTCAAATTCTGGTTAATTCATTTTTCCTTAAGGTTTTACTAGCCTTTAATTTATTAAAGGTCGTATATATACGATTACAAAAGTGCCCTTATAGGGCTGAAAGAAATAAAGCCAAATAATAAATATGTACAATATGTTACAATATACAACAAGGGTTATCCTAATAGGACATATCTTCACATTCCCCCTTAAATTAATAATGCATATATGGATATTTGGAGCGAGCATGGGTCAGTTCGGTTTGGTTCTATGGTAGAACCTGAAATTTACCTTGTAGGGTTCAGTTCCAAGTTTTTAGAACTAGAACCTATCCTGTGAAGGTCGGTTCTAACTTTATTGGCGGTTTTGAGGTTGGTTCCAGGGTCTATTCATGGAATCTATTCTTTCATTACCTTCATACCTTCAAAAATAATGAAAGATGTCCTTTAAAAACTTGATTTTCAATAATGACAATATATAGTATAAAACTTATATTATCTTTATTGATTAAATCGAGTAATTTAATATGTGGATTTTTATAATATATTAATATATAGTTTAAAATTCATCATTGTAATTTAAATTTTGTAAATATTATATTTTACATTATTTATTATGCACATTCAAATATTAAAATAAACACAAATGATCAAATCACTTAAGTAATTCAATGGTAAAGTGAGACCATGACTTTTGCAACCATGAGTAATTGGGTTCAAACCTTCACATCCTTAAAAATATTTTGAGATTTATTTCAAGGTAAATCCGATTCCAAGGCCAGTTCATTGGGTCGGTTCGAGTAGGATAAACCCATAGACCCTAGAACCGTTGGTGGGGTCAGTCTCAAGAATTTGGAACCAGTGACCCCATTAGGAGACAAAGAACATCGTTTTGCTTGAATAAACAAACAAATAAGAAACGGTTCAGTCTTCAGATCAGTAATCGGGTCAAGCAGGAAGCTTCCCTTCACGAACCATCCTATTCCTATACGATAGAAGGGGATAGCGTGGTCAATCCAGACCGTACATATACTAAATAGGTCACATGTCCAATCCTAAGCTTGATATTAGAGATATACCCGAATGGTTGATTATTCCATCTCAATCCCTAAAATAAATAATAATTTTAGGGAAGTGTATAACATTTATGATGTTGAATCAATCAAAAGATTCAAAGAACAGCAAGGGTGCTTAATATTTTTCTTCACCTTCTTTCTTCTGTAACTTAGCTGTTAATCTTCTTTATTGGGTCTGCTTCTCTCTGTCTCTGTGCAAGTATTCCAGTATTGATTCCTGTAATAGAAAGTATTTAGTTTGCTTATGGAATAATTAACTGAGTTTCGTTTTGCATCTTTTTCATGTAGGGGCTAGACCTATCCTCCATCTTAAATGCACAAACTTTGCCTCTACCACTTCAAGGCAATATTAAATCCTTAATATGTTAATTCTCATAGTTTATATGGATCTCATTATCACATCAGAAAAACAATGTTTTAATCATCTGATGTTCCACAACCACAAGCAGGTAATTTTCTGTTAGTTAATCGGAAGTGGAGTGATGGTGATAAATTGACTCTGCAACTTCCCATTGGCTTAAGAACAGAGGCCATAAAAGGTAGCACACTGGAGATTCTTTGTGTCCATATTTCTTCTTTACTGGTGTATGTATCGTACTTTCTTGCTGTAGATTTATATTAACTGCCATTTTTCATTTATTTAGATGCAAGGCTAGGAGAAGATGAAGGTGTATGGTTTGTATTTGAATACAACTTACATTCCTTTTTCTATCTATGAAATTCAGATGACCGACCTGAGTATGCTTCTATTCAGGCAATTCGTTTTGGCCCCTACCTTCTCTCTGGCCTTACCATGGTGACTGGGACATCAAAACAGGAACATAAAGTTCTCTCTCCGGCTGGATAACTGCAATTCCAGCCACATACATTCCCAGTTGATCTCTCTTTCCCAGGAAGCCGATGATACCACCTTTGTCTTCACAAATTCCAATCATTCAATTACAATGGAGAATTTGCCAGAGTCTAGCACGGATTCTACTGTTCATGCCACCTTCAGACTTTTACCCCAAGACATGAATTCCTCTGATTTCTCATCACCAATGGATGTTGTTGGCAAGTCAGTCATGGTAGAACCATTTAGCTGCTGCAAGGCAAGTCAGCCATGCGCATGATAGCAAAATCCAATTTTTGTTTTTCAGGAAATCTCGTGCAAAGAGAAGACAAAGCTTGAGCCATGCGCATGATAACATGCGCCATGCGCCCATATCCCACCCGACGAGTACTCCTGGTGAAAATACGGCCAAAAACCGATCAAAGGTTCCCCCTACCCACGGTAATATTTTAAATCCACTTGCCGTCGGCTTTCGATCTGGATTCTCGAGGCAAAGATCGTATCAAATCTAAAGTTTCTCTATTTTCATTTCATTTTAGAGGGTATTACAAGTGTAGTAGCTTGAGGGGGGATGCCCGGCGAGAAAGCACGTTGAGCGGGCCGTAGATGACCCGACGATGCTGATCGTCACATACGAGGGTGAGCACCGCCACTCACAGCCTCCTCCGCCGGATTCGGTCACCGGAGGCTTGATCGAGTCGTCGTGAGAAACAAGAAGCAAAGTCAAAAGTTAGACTGTTAAAACGTACACTTTTAGGCTTTTTATTAATCAGAATTTATTTCTAGAATTTCTTAATCAGATTTCTTTTGTTTTTTTTTTTTTGGTTCTTTTCTCATCTGACCTTAGTTTTTTTGTTTGCAGCATATTTAATTATGTGTAGTAGAGGTGGCTTATTCTACAAAACTTGTTGGTTCATGTTTGATGACTTTGTTTGTAAGATGGTTCCATTATGATACATATAAAATTTATATTTTTTTTGGGAATTATATGTTTAATAAGATCTTTTCTGTACTCGTGCATATAAAATTTATATTTCTTATCTTTATTATATAATATATATTTTTCATAAATTAATTGGTTCATTACATTAGAAATCCCGATTCGGATCCCACAACTACAATTTCTATTGTTCTTTTTTTATTCTCCCACTTAATCGGCATTACTCGCCCGTGACCCTCGCTAGTATTTATTAATTTAGTATTTTATTTAAATAATAATTATTTTAAAAAATAAATATGTTTTTATTTTTAATATATAATTTTTTTATTTTATATATAATTGTAAAATAAAACAAATAAATCATTTAAGGTAGATAAAAAATTATACTTAATTTTTAATTTTTTATTAATTTTTTTGAAAAAATTAAATCTTAAATTATTTATTTTAATTTTCATTATATTATTTTTTTAATTTGTATTAAAAATAAAAAACAATCCAACAATATTCAATATACAATTTTGTCAAACTAAACACACATACACTTTTATTTCGTGTATATCAAACCGTATCCACTGATATGGTGCGATACGACCCAATTCGAAATAGCGTATCTAATATTCATTATCCTGGATACGGATACGATACGCGATACGCACCGTATCGGAAGTATGTATCGATACCTTAATACTTGCTTAACAGTGCCCTGTGCCCGATGTCTTGTCCTTGCATATAAAACCAAAACCCTCGAACACACTTCTCTCCCTTATGCTCTCTCTCAACTAGGGTTTTTGCAGAGAAGCAAGCATGGCGTTGTCCTTCCTGGGTCGAAGTCCAACTTTGATCAACAAACCGATCCTAGCTTCGATTTTCTCCCGCACTTTCGCGTCAACATCTATCTCTGTTCCTCGTCTTACTCTCATTTCTTCGTCTCCTCTTCTCCGCCTCCGGCCTCTCGTTGCCCTTGCAGAGTTCCGCCGGTTCCCGTCGCCGGTCGGCTTGAGATGCTTCGCAACGCGACCGACTTCTTCATCCTTGAACGATCCGAACCCAAACTGGTCAAATCGTCCACCGAAGGAGACCATACTGCTCGATGGTTGTGATTTCGAGCATTGGCTCGTTGTCATGGAGAAACCTGAAGGGGAGCCGACGAGAGATGAAATCATCGATAGTTACATCAAGACCCTCGCTATGGTCGTAGGGAGGTTAGTTCTTTTATGCCTTTTTCTCGTATCCATATTTTCAAGAGTTCTAGTGACAAAATGGCAGAAATGGTTTGATAGAGGCTTCAATTAAAGTTCGTTTGCGGTATTATGGCTATTAAAACAATTTGTTGCATTCTTACTGCGAAAAATAATTCTTGCATCTCTACATTGTTATAGCATTAAGAAATTTTCACTTCAACTGAAATTAGCTTCAAAGATTTACAGTATTTGTCTTCTTTGGTTCGGTTTTCGTTGATGGGTGCCCTAAACTGCTAATTCGCAGTGCTTATTTGTATAATTTGATTTTGAATTGCAAACTCCTGTCGGAAGAAGCTTAGTTCTTATGTTTTACTACTACGTGTGCATGATGCGTGTTGATATGATATCTATTAATTTATTCTCCCTCGAGTGTTCTGCCTACTTAAGAGGGTCAGTTCGCTCTCTTGCAATGTGACTATAGATTGTTACTTTATCTTTTCACGTTCTGGTTGACGAGGAAAGTTGGTAGTTGCTATCCTCTGCCTGTCCACAATTTCCTCATTCTTATGGTGTTCTAATGATCCCTCTTAATGGAATAGTGGGGTGTTAAAATAAACGATAATTTTAGATAGATTTTGAAAGTACGCTTTATGTTGAATGTTTGGATGAGTTGAAGCTTGGTAGCACAATCCTCCAATTGCCATAGAACTTAAAAGAGAACTTCTTTGTAGACAGGATTAGATAGATGGCAGAGGAGATGGCTGTTATTATTATTATTATTTTTTGGTTCTCAGTTTGTTTCTTTGTCAGAACTTTGTCCTTCCTTTTTTCTTTCTTGTTTGGTGATCTTGTAAAGTTCAGTTCCGACTGTAATTTTCTTATGTATGTGTATTAGCAGAAGCATTTAGAATCCCTTCAAGTTAGACTGTGCTTTGAGCTTATCATATTAAAACTAGGTTTGTAGCAGAAAATGGTTTGCTGATTAGTTTTCCCTTGTATTTACAGTGAGGAAGGAGCAAGGATGAAAATTTATTCAGTGTCAACTAGACACTATTACGCATTTGGAGCCCTTGTGTCTGAGGAGCTATCATACAAAATCAAGGGTATGCTCTTGCGTAACAGTTTAAATGTTCATTGTTTGATTTATTTCTGTTGAAATTGTAATATGATACTAAGCATTTTCCTTGAAAAATTATGCAGAGCTGCCAAGGGTACGGTGGGTTCTTCCTGATTCTTACTTGGATGTTAAAAACAAAGACTATGGAGGTATGGTGTACTGTTTTGTCTTTCATGTTTAATTTTCTCCTGTTTTGAGTTTGGAAGTATGTCAGTTTCTAGAAGACATGTTCTTGAAAACAGAAACTAGGTACTTTATGCATTTTATGCATGCATTTGTGAAGTATTGCATATTCTCACCCATATTAGTACATGTTTGTACTTTTGATCCTTGTATATTTATCTATGGATGCTCTTTGAACATTTGAACCCAAAATCTGAACAGAGACATAAAGGTAGTGAAAGTCGATTACCATTGTGTTTGAATCTTCTAGGAAACAGACAGATTTTCTAAACCCATAGCTTTTGTTATTGCCTTTTTCTGGCCTTCCCGATAATTGGATTCTACCAATAATAAGTCAACGGTAAAATTAAAAGTGTATCACTCTGGTTCCTTGCTGTTCACAATTTTTCTAACTTAATTTTCTGCAACTGTGAGCTGGATAGTATTAGGGGTTTGCTATTTGGGATTAAGATACTGTTGATTATTTCTTATTCAGTATTTGTATTTTATAATTGGCAGGGGAACCTTTTATTAATGGGCAAGCTGTTCCATATGACCCCAAATACCATGAGGAATGGGTAAGAAATAATGCACGGGCAAATGAGAGATCTAGGCGCAACGACAGGCCCCGTAACTTTGATCGGTCAAGGAACTTTGAGAGAAGAAGAGAAAATATGCAGAACCGTGATTTCCAAGCAAGAGAAATGCCACCGATGCCTAACCGTGATGCTCAAAACCCCATGCCAAATATGGGAGGTATGCCACCTAACCGTGAAGCTCAGAACCCCATGCCTAATATGGGAGGAATGCCACCGGTGCAGAACACCATGCCAAATATGGGAGGTATGCCCCCAAATGCAGGATACTCCAATGTGCCCAACAACATGGGAAGCATGCCACCCAGAGACTTTCACAACAGGGAGGGACCTAACAGAGGAAGGATGCCTTACCAGAGTGGGGAAATGCCTAATGGTGCCATGCCAAACAGAGATTTTCAGAACAGCTATGCACCAAACAGGGACATGGGAGGTATGCAAGGTGGAAACCCTTACCAAGTGAGAGATATGCCTGGTAGAGACTTTCCTCCAACGCCCAACAGAGACTACCAGTAGACGAAGTCTGTAGATAACTGAGGATGAGGTTGTAGAAAACTTGTGGTGGAGAGGAGAGGAGGATCTTGTTCTTGGACATTGTGATTTGTGAAGTTTCTGGGACCATGCAGAAAGGAAAAGGCCTATGGATCTAATTGAATGGTACTATATTGGATATCATGCCTGTGTATAGTATATAGAACAATCAGTTGTGTGCATGAACTGAGAACACGAAGTTATGATTTTTTTATGGCTTTGTAGATTTACCGGTACTATTTGATATCATATCCATATCAACCGGAAACGTTGAATTCTGGTAGTGGTTTCAGTTAAGGATCTAATGTACTTGCCCACACACTTAACTCTTTCTACGTCATACCTGAGTTTAATTTAACTTCATTTCAGGGCATTATTGTTCTATTTCTGCTTTTCTTTGGTCAGGGATGCATTATTTTTGTGATTTTATGATATTTGGAGGTGTTTGCCAGTGTACTTAAACCCTAATTTTATTTTTGAAATTAGAAAGTACTGTGATATAGCGAACACACCCCTTGATCTACTTTGCAGTTTGCAATGGTTGGCATGTACATACAATGGTTATCATCACTCTTGTTAGTTTAAGCATCAATGAAGGTTTCATTCATCATCCTTTGTTAAACGAAACATTCTATTATTTGATACCGTCCTCCATCGGTTGTGTTTGTAGGATGCATGTCTATTTGCCACTTGACTGTTAAAATACAACAGACCAGCTACTTTCATTGAATTTGACAAGAGTATCTGCCTCCACGCTATCTTCCATACTCTTCGGTGATGCCTGGACAGTTTCATTGATTCTGACAACAGTATCTCTAATGTCCTTCAATGCATGGAGAGCGACTCTCATGTTAATGCGCAGCTGTGGTGAATCGATGGCACAGGATAATGCAACATCCAGCATTGATTCCAAACTTTTTTGTTGAATTGTGGGGCTTATGTGGTATCCTGCAGGACAAAAGTAATCCATTTGGTGTAGCAGCTCTGGGTCCAAAATTTCTCTAATGTTGCCAGGGATGGCTGATTGTACCCATTTGGCTAAGCTTAACTCTCCCATAAACATCTCATGGGTTGGGCTCTTCCCGGTGAAGAGCTCCAGTAATACGACTCCAAAGCTGTAAACATCTCCTCTGGTTGATGCTTTTCCACCTAGACCATATTCTGCATTCAAGTACTCAGTCAGCCAAACATGACAGCAGTTGTCTGTTTTACTCTAGCTGTGGGTGTGTGGTACTGTGGTTGTGTGTGAATGAGCTGGAGAAGAGATGTATGAATTTGTAAAGAAACTTGCCCGGTGGTATATATCCTACGGAGCCCTTGAGGCCACACGTAGTGGTGCTAGATGTTTCCTGACTTTCTCTCTCGGCCATCAACCTGGCTAGCCCAAAGTCCCCAACTTTAGCATTCATGTCAACGTCCAAAAGCACATTTCTTGGCTTCAGGTCGCAGTGCACCACTGGAGGTTGGCAGCCATGGTGCAAATAGTCCATGGCGCTTGCGACATCGATGGCCACATTTAACCTCTCCACAAAATTCATCCCTTCTCCACCTTCATGCCTTCTCTTTCCATGAAGCCAATCCCCCAAATTCCCATTCTCCATAAATTCATAGACTAAAGCCTGGAATTCAACATTGTTAAAGTCAATGCTTGAACAGGAAGTGATCAGTTTAACAAGGTTCCTGTGTCTCACATTCCTCAAAACTTTACACTCAGCAAAGAAGCTTTTCAGCGCTCCATTTGTCCCATGGTTAATGACCTTAACCCCAACAACTGTTCCTTGCCTGAGAATTCCTCTGTAGACGGCCCCAAAGCTCCCACTTCCGATCAGATTGGCCTGATCGAAGTTCCCAGTTGCCACGCGCAGTTCATCATAGGAAACCATTTGATACTGTCCTTTAACTGGCGTCTCTGGTGTCTCGGGGGTAGTCATGGTTGTAGTTGTGCTTCTTCTGTAAGAGAGAATTAGCAATAACAAACCCAGGACTAGACACAATGCAATTGAACTTGCAATGGGGATGATGATCCGAGCCACAGATGATCTTCTTCCATGACCTTGACTGTTCTCACACGCAGAAGGAAAACAAAGCTTTGGGTTCCCTTCAAGATGAATGCTGGAGCGATTACGAAAGACCCCATCTGTGGGGACTTCTCCTTTGAGGTTGTTGAAAGACAGGTTCAAGAAGTGAAGGACCTGTAATTGCTTTATATCAGGTGGAATGGGGCCAGAAAGTTGGTTTGATGAGAGGTCTAGAGTGTTTAATCCCCATAGTTGTCCAAGAGTTCTGGGAATTTGGCCTGAAAATGAATTCCTGGCCATGAAAAGATATTCCAAGCTCCTACAGTTCCCAATGGAATCAGGTATGCTTCCAGACAATCGGTTCTCAGAGAGATCGATTGTGACTAAGTTTTCCAATAAGCCAATTTCTTGAGGCAAAGGTCCACTCAGAGAATTTTTTGATAAGTTCAGAAAATAGCTCAAACTGGATATCCTGAAAAAATCCTTGGGAATGCTTCCATTAAGCCTATTGTTGGATAGATCCATTGAGAGCAAGCGCTGATAGTTGCCAAAAGTGGTTGGTATTCTTCCCACCAACTCATTTCCAGACAATTCAAGCTTAGTCAGGTTTCTTAGATCTCCAAGGGAATCCGGGATTTTTCCGGATAGCTTATTTCCAGCCAAACAAAGCACCTGTAATTCCTTCAGTTGACCAATTTCAGTTGGAACTTCACCCGATATCAAATTATGACTCAAATTCAACAAACTCAAATTGCTAAGATAGCGAATTGATGGGGGTATGTTCCCATAGATCCTATTACCTCCCATGTATAGATTTCTGAGAGTGTTCGATAGATTGCCAATGGATTCTGGAATCTTTCCCTCCAGAAGATTTCCTCCAAAAGCGAGGAGTTCAAGACGGGAACTGTTTGACAAAGCTGTAATGAAATTCAAACCATCATCACCGGAGCTCACAAGCCAATTGTACCCTACTTGATACATTTCAATATTACGAAGATTTTGCAAGCCTGGTGGGACTGGTCCATCAAGAAAATTCCAGGATAGCCGAATGGTTTCGATCTTGGTGAGGTTGTGTAATGACCCTGGAATTCGACCTGTAAATTTGTTCATGCAAAAGTTGATGAATAGAAGATTTGGGAGCTTATCACCAATGTCACTTGGAATTTCACCCCACAAATTGTTTGCAGCCAAAGCAAAATGAACCAAGGAGGAAATATTGTACAGAGATGGGGAGACGGTTCCTGTAAGATTGTTGAGTGTGAGGTCCAACATTTTCAGGTTTTGAAGAGTACCCAACTCGTGAGGAATTAATCCAGTAATGAAATTGGTGATTAAGTTCAGAGTGGTAAGTGAGGATAGGTTTCCGATGGATGGAGGAATTGCACCAGAAAGCCGGTTGTGACTCAAGTCCAGGACTTGAAGCTTTGAGAGTTGATCAAGCCTTGCTGGTATTTCTCCTGATAAATGATTTCCCATCAAGTCAAGGACTGTAAGCTCTTTGCACCTGCTTATGTTTGGAGGGATGGGACCTTCTATGAGGTTTGAGCTCATGTTTAGAACCAGCAAACGAGAGAGGCCACCAATTCTATCAGGAAGAGTTCCTGAAAGTTGGTTGTTCTGTAGATGAATGGAAGTAAGAAATGAGAGATTGCCAAGATATGGGGTTATGGTACCAGTCATCCCGAGGCCAGCAAGATCAAGGCCAACTACTCTTTGTCTGGAATTGTTGCAGATGACTCCAGTCCAGTTGCAAGGAGAAGAGTTTTGGTCCCATGAAGATAGAGTGTTCGAAGGGTCTGCTGCTATGGAAGATCTGAACGAGATCAATGCTTCCTTGTCTGTAAGAATATCTGAAGGAGATGAATCTCCAGCAATAGATGGGGCTTGTCTATGTAAAAGAAAAGCTAAGGAAACAGCAAAGGAGAACAATAAAGGAAGACCCATGTCCAGAGAGAGGATTTGTGGAGGTGAAGAGACGATGGATCTTCAACGCCATGAATGAGAAATCATCAGTCATATATGTTATTTGCTTCTGGTTCTATTCAAAACTTTGAACAGTACAGGCTTTGAAATGGGTCACTTTTTTCCTTCATGTAGAAAGAAAAGAAATGAATGGATCGTTTTCAAAGATGTCAGCAGGAAGTCATGTATTGGACGTTCTCCAAGTCTTCGGCCAATCCTTAATTTCGAGAGAGTTCATTATTTCTTCTTCCTCCATGACTCTGCAGACTGCAGTTAGAAAATTGAAGGAAGCCAACAGTTTTTTATTGACTCCATATCATAGACATCGAAGGGAAAGGGCTAATTATCACTAAGCCACCTTGATTACCCAGAAAAGAAAAACTAAAAAGCCAGCTTGAAGCTATAACTAATGTCTTTAGACTGTTATCTGAATTTATCAATAGAAATGTGAAAATGAGAGAGAAAAAATGTGAAAAGAAGAATAAAATGGTTGTAGAGAGACTTAAACAATTAATTTTGGGAGTACAGTTTTTCTCAGCAATCAAGGAATGAACTACCTAATCTAATATATTTCATTTCATTACTTAAAAGTCAGTCCATCTTTGATACATTATTGAGATCGGATCTGCTCCTCACACTGTTATGGATGCATTTCTCGGGAAGACGTACCATCGCCGCTGGCAGAAACAAGCACTTGACCCACCGCCAGCAGCAGCAGTGATTCAATGATTCTCATCCTACCCAGTTCGGCAACAGCAGCCTTATCTAGATTAGATTAGATCATCTTGCTTGTTCTTATCTTATTCTATTGCTCTTATCTTATCTTGTTAGTAGCTTATCAGATTAGGATTAATTTATCTTATCCTTAGCAAGATAGAACTGGAAGTCTCCCTATTCAGCAAGGAGACTCCCTTTGATTAGAACTCTTGTAATCTCTTATTTAAGGAGACCCCATTATTGAATGAGGATATCGAATATTCAGTTTAAGAAGTGAGTTAGGAGAATTGGTGATCTCTTGGACAAATCACCAGAGGCGCCAAGATATATTCATCAAGAGCAAGAAGGAACAAAGGAAAACATGAAGTTTTCCTCGTGGACAGACCCGTGACGAGATCCTATTCCCGGGCCCTCAACACACACCAACCTCACAGGCACATCCCACCATGCATTGGGAACATCTCCCGTATTTATGTGTTATTATTTACGGAAGATGTTCTCAATGCACGGTGAGATGTGCCTGTGAGATCGTTGTGAGGCGCCGCTAGGAGGATATCCCAATTCGAGTACATTATAAAACAGTCCATGCTACCGTCTTTCAATTTTCGCTGATTCACTGACCTCTCACCACCACTATTCAATGAAGTTACTTGCCATTTTGTCCTGGTACCGGCCAGATGATCAAACCATTTGTTTTCAGGTGAATCACACTTATTAGGGGAAGTGCTTCTCCGGTAACATTTTCAAATAAAGCTTTGTTTCTTTTTGATGTAAATATGGACTGTAAATTGGAGTTTTATATCCATAATCAATGTAAAGATAACATCGATAAAAGTGATGTATTATTTACATGGATAATCATGCCATTTCACTTTACAACAGTTAATCATTTAAACCAAATGGGTGTTGAAGTCAATTGATAAATATTTACACCGAAAATAAAGCCAAGTTTTCCATTGACCAGCCCCCCCCCCCCCCCCCGATCAGCCCATGACCATCACCCAAAACTGATAACTTAGGCAATCTACTAGGTGACGTGATTTTACTTTCTTTCTGGTTTTTGCTAAGGTTTATGGGCTGGGCTTTGTCTATGTATCAACAGAATGCATTCAGGCCCGAGCCCAAGCCTAAGCCTGGTCTGATCATCGGGCCTAAGTCTTGAGCCCGAGCCTGACCCTCATATAAAGCCTGAAGCCCAAGCCCGGCCAGTAATTTGAAAATAGAAAATTTTCCTTTTCTTATTCAATAAAAAAGTGTTTTATTTATATTAAAAACCTTCAAAACTCAAAAATAATAGGCATCTCACTATTAATTGAAAAAAAGAGAAGAAGAACAAAGAAAAATATTATATATATATATATATTATTAAATAAAATATATTTATTATTATTTAATATATAGTATAATGTCTGGCTTGGGCTTGGAACGGGCAATTTTGAGAAAGCCTGAGCTCGATTCGAAAAAAAAAAATCGGGCTCGGTGCTTTAGGACCAAGCCCGAGCTCGCAGGCCAAAAATTATGATCAAGCCCGACTTATAACGGGCCAGGCCAAGCTAGACCGTCGGGCTACCCGGCCCATGAACAGTCTATTGGCAACTATTCTTAAATTGACCACATCCATTAGTTTGAGTAGATGGTTGAGTGTTAAATCACAAAGTTACCCCTTATATCTCCATTTAGACAATAACAGTAATAATAATAATAATAATAATAATAATAATAATAATAATAATAATAATAATAATAATAATAATAATAATAATAATAATAATAATAATAATAATAATAATAATAATAAAAGACAAAATTGATGAGAGATTTGGTGAGAGAGTGAGGGAGGGAGAGAAAGAGCTTTGTTCTTGAGATTTCCTCTATTTGTTTTTATTTTTTATTCATTGATATTTTTTGTACCTTTTCAGTCAATGGATATTGAATCAATATTCTTATCTTGGGACAAACTTTTTATGTTTGAAAGCAGACATATTTCCCATTCTCTCTCAAAGAGCCTATGTTTCTGCCACATCATTTGTCGTGATGCCTAAAAAGTAGAGTAACCACATTTCTAATGACTAATAAGTCCAGTAGTAGTTGGCCCTGGTTGTCTTTTATTAGCTCCATTCATGTTGAGCAATATGCAAAAGTGGACTGGAGGCCGGTCAGACTGGTTGATATGTGCATAACCCCCTGGCCAGTTTAGATATACATATACCCCCTAAGTTCAAGGTTTTAAAAATAGGATTAGACATGGAATCGTTTTGGGACCGGTTCCTAGGTTAAATGGTTCAATCATTTGGTTTGAATGGATGATTTGTTTTGATTTAAAAAATAAAAATAAAAAAATAATGCAAATAAAAAAACAGCCGAAACCGTTATTTGGGTTGATGGGTTGATGGTTCGATCGTCCAGATCAGTGGGTCATTGACCAAGTCAACAATTTTTGGCTCAGAATCAATTGCCTGACCAATTCTTGTGTCAACTGGTCCAACCATCCGGTTCGGTCTAGTTTTCAAAACCATGCATAAAACCATTTTGCTAAAAAATTGTCCACCCGGCCAGTCCAACCTGGAAACCGTAGAACCAGTCCCAGTTTTGCATAACTGATTGGGTTTTTTACACGTCATCTTTAGTGCCCTTAAACGCAAAAAGGACAAGAAAATTGTAAAATATTATGAAATTGCCACCGAAAACTCTTCAATATCTAGTTCTCAGTTTACCTATCCCACTGGCATGACCCCAAACACTCTTCAATCACAACTTTTAGTCTCCACGAGGGATCCACCACCTTTCTTAAGCAATTAATAATCTCCTTCGATGATGATAGGCCATTTCCTGAAGTTAAGGGTGATATTGTGAGCTTCAATATCAATGTTAATTTTAGGAGAGGTTCAAACAATCAATAAACCCCAATGGTTTATGCTCTATTGTTTGCATTGCTAGAAATCAAGGGTCGTGAAACCATTGGGGTCGCAAGAAGCATCAAAGTTAATTTTAGTGGTTTCCCATTTTGGGCCCATCCACTGAATAAATTCCCAAGATTTGTTCATTGATTACCCATCCATATTATTAATGTTGTTTTTAATGTCCACAAAAAAAAAAAAATGTAGGGCTTTCACAAACAATATAGGTGGGGGCATAAGCCACCGTCCATTACAACACAGGCTACAACAACCAATGCACACTGCCACAATGCCACCAACCTCAGGTCGCCACTCAACCATCATCGGGTATGTCTCTGTCTCTAATCTATAAGTATATACTTAAAGCATTGGGAAGGTGTACGGATAGAATTTAGAAGTTGGCACGTGGTATGTTGTTGGCTTTATAGGTATTCTCTAAAATTTTGATGTGTGTTTCTCCCTCCCTTATCTCCTTTACCCCTCTCTCACTGTCAATTCTCTCTCTCTCTCTCTCTCTTTCTCTCTCTCTCTCTCTCTCTCTCTCTCTCTCTCTCTCTCCCTGATGAGGGTGGATTTGGCCCTCCAATGATATTGTGACACATGGCACCTCGAAACAAACATGTGACACCCGGAACCACTTTAGCAACAATTTGCCTTAGCCAAGTTGATGGTGTCCCACCTGGCGGCCTGGCGTGAGCTGGCAGCCTAGCACAGGCACCGACCTGGCGGCCTGACACAGGCACCGACCTGGCAACTTGGCCCAGGCGCGACCTGGTGACCTGGCACATGCACCGACCTGGCGACTTGCAAGACGTGCTCGCCGACGAATTCGGCATGCATATCCAAACACTCCCACGATCCTTGGAAGTTGGCCCACGTGCCGAACGATCTAGAGGGTGGTCAACATGCATGGCGGTTACCTCCAGGAATCTCGAACCACTTACACGACCTCGCAGAAATCTCAGATATGGTGTGTGAAGACCACGCAAAACAATGCCTATATAAAGGCATCAACCCCAATGACATGAGGGAGGCAAGCAAGTAAGCAAATTCTAGCTCTCATACTTTGTGAATTTTAGCTTGCAGTCTACTATGAGAGTACTAACTTAAGCATCAGAGCGACCTCGCCGGGTTAGCCACCCCAGGTCCTCTGACATTTAGTTCCTTGCAGGTCTCTAAAGAGCAACGAAGCTCATCAATCCAGCCCTGCCCCTAGGCAGCCCGGCGCCTCACAGACAGCTCGCCACCTGGTCAGCCCAGCACCTCACAGGCAGCTCGGCACCTAGGCAGCTCCACTTCGGCCTCTGAGTCATCGACCACTTGGAAGGAGACCAAATGATGAGGTACTTAGCCAAAAGATTGATACATGACCAAAAAATTGATTTATCACCCCCCCTTCTCTCTTCTCTCTAGATTCTTTCTCTTTACTCTCTTTACCTCTATAATTGCCTCTATGGTATTCAAAAATTATAGGAATGCCACATATAAGACAAATCTTCTTATACAATTGATTATATGGTATTCAAAAATTACAAAAGTGTCACATATAAGACAAATGTGTCCTCTTTAATTACCTCACCATGCAATTGCCTCTATAATATTCAAAAATTAAAGGAGTGCCACATATAGGACAAACCTCCCTATGTAATTGACTCTATGACATTCGAAAATTATAAGAATGCCACATATAATTATTTATGAATATACCATCATATAAAATAAAATGCCACCCCTCTTCTCCCTCGCCTAATTCTCTCTCTCTCTCTCTCATCCTATTCTCTATCTCAACTTTTATTTATTATTATTATTATTGTTATTATTATTATCATCATCATCTAAACATTTATTTATTTAATCAAAGTAAATATATTGTTTACTTTAATAAAACAAATCAACAAAATAAAGGAGAATTGACATTGAGAGAGATTTTAATAAACATTTATTTATTTATTTAGAAATAATTTACTAACAAATTATTTTCTCCCCTTGAGCCCAATATGGGCTGCCAATGAGTCAGGTCTAGGTCAAGATAGCCTATACTAGTTCCATCCCAATAAATTTTTATTTATTCATTTATTTTATTCAATTTAATAAATTATTATATAAATAATAATTTGTTTAAAAAAACCAGTGTTGAACCAATGGGTTAGGTCTACCCAGTGGAACTAAATTGACTAAACATAATTATAATGGTTCTGGTTTCATGATTTTGTCTCAATTAATAATTGGGCCGGTTTTCGTTCTTACCTGTCTAGAAATTATTCAAATCTATAATTGATTATTTTATGAAATATATAATTTTTAACTGTCTTGTAATTTTTATCATTCTTTATGTTTGAAATAGTGAATTTTATAAATAATAAATTAGATAATATTAGTTAAAAATGTTTAACTTATTAATATAGAAATAATTTACTATTTTTTATCATTTTTATTGAAGTTATATTTTCAAAATTTGAAATTTAAATTTATTTTTGAATAAATAACTATTGTTTTCAATATAATAAGGCCTATGGCTTTATCCCAAATAAATAATTGGTTCAAGACTGGTTCTACCTAGACCTTACCCTAGATGTCATAATTAAATAATAATAATAAATAAAAAAAAAAAGATGAAAACACACAAAAGTATAAGTTACAAAAAAATGTAGAAAGCATTTTAGCACATCTCTAATATCATATATTCATCATATTAAACAAAAATAAGTGTGATAAATATGAATAATTTTTATAGACATAGAAACTAAAATACTCCAATTTTTTGAATTCGGACCGTCTCTAATTGTAAAGATAGAAATGTAATTTGAACAACTACTTTTCTCTTTATTGAAATCTCTATCATTAAGTCCTTTATTTAAGATATTAATTCTCATTAGCATTCATTCAATCCTATATTTGAGTGAAATACCCCTATTTTTTAATTTGGTCACTCTTTAATTGTGAGGGCACAAAATGTAACTTGAATTACTACATTTTTCCTCGTTCAATCCCCTCTCATTAAGTCTTATATTTAGGGTATTAACTCTCATTCATTCATCTAATCCTATATTAATTCACTATATTAAAAAATAAGTGTAACAAAGAATAATTATTTTATTGATGATAGAAATAAAATATAATTTTTTTGACAGATGAAATAAAATGCAAATTTAAAACCAACCCAAAAATGGAGTTGTTTTTCTATTTTCCGGTGAGTTAACAATTCGACCTTTTGGGACAAATGTGTCAACCTTGAATATCATAATTAAATAATAATAAAAATTAAAAAAAAAGATGAAAAACACAAAGGTATAAAATATAAAAAAAAATGTAGAAAGCATTTGAGAACATCTCTAATATCATATATTCATCATATTAAACAAAAATAAGTGTGATAAATATGAGTAATTTGTATAGACATAGACATATAAAAAATGTAGAAAATTTTTGCAATGTATTATTTACTATCATCATCGTCGCCGTCATCGTCATCCTTATCGTCGTCATCATCATAATCGTCATCAAAGGTTATCATGTGCAAAGCATGTGAACACTCACGATTCTCCAAATAAGCCAATTTGTGTAGCAGAAAAAATTTTTTGCCCCCTCGCAATTCCCCATTCTAGACTGGTTGTGATCTCACTGGAATTAATGAGTGGTTTAGATGACAACCAAATGTAATCCAAACATCTTGAATTACTAGTAAACTTTGGAAAAGATGCAAATTAAGTATATTCAAAAGCTACAAGTCTGGTCCAGGTTGAGAACTCTATTGGCTAGGTTGGATTTTGTTGAAAGTTTATCCAAAAAAGAAGCCACATGAAGAACTTAACTCAACATCTATAAGGGGTCCTTTTCCAAAGGGGATATCCAGTAGAGATGGGATTTCCTAAAAGCAAAAAGCATGTGAACATTAATTATAGAGCATGGCATCTAGCGACACATCAGGAATATCTCCCTATGAATTTAACATACAAGTACGGGAGATATTTCCAATGAACAGTTGAATGTCGTGCTTACATGGTTTTTGCTTTCACAAGATCCACATCGACTACATCTTTCCATGAATAATAACAAACAACTATGGGAGAGGTGTTAGTAGCATTTTTGTGGATTTGTGACCCATAATGACGTTGCCCCCAAAACACTATAGCTGCACATCGGGTACATTTCTCCATGAATTATAGCATACAACTATGGGATATGTTTCCAATGTACAGCTGTAGTGTCTTCTAGGTAGGTGTGAGTAGCATTTTTGTGGGTAGTAGATCTAAGCACATAAATCTTTGTCAAGAAAATAGGAAGCTAATTTAACGTTACCTTACCATGTTTAGAAAAAGGCCAAATCCACTTGTCAATACTCATTTGGTGAGGGCAGTTGGGATGGCTTG